>NW_024716296.1:117500-122500 GCF_018991925.1 Homarus americanus | reverse complement strand
CCCTCACACACTCACCACCTCACACACACTCACTACCTCACACACCTCACTACCCTCACACACCTCACTCACCTCACACACTCACTACCTCACACACTCACCACCTCACACACTCCACTACCTCACACACTCACTCACCCTCACACACTCACTACCTCACACACTCCCAACCACACCACTCACCCCACACACACCTCACTACCCCACACACACTACCTCACACACCTCACTACCCTCACACACCTCACTCACCACACACCACCACCTCACACACCCACCACACACCTCACCACCCCACACACCTACCACACTCACTACCTCACACACTCACTACCTCACACACTCACTACCTCACACACTCACTACCCCACACACTCACTACCCCACACACTCACTACCTCACACACTCACTACCCCACACACTCACTACCTCACACACTCACTACCTCACACACTCACTACCTCACACACTCACTACCTCACACACTCACTACCTCACACACTCACTACCCCAATAAATCAAAACATAAGACCGTTACTTTTCATCTAAATTTACTTCAATGTCACCCAAGGGAGTATGTATGTATGTATGTATGTATGTATGTATGTATGTATGTATGTATGTAAGGAGGGTTATTCTTAATGTGTAAGTGGAGTAAGTATGAGTAAGAGAGATTTCCTTATTCATCTTGTGTAAGTGTATGAAGTGAGTTGTGTAAGTGTGTGAAGTGAGTGTGTAAGTGTGTGAAGTGAGTTGTGTAAGTGTGTGAAGTGAGTGTGTAGGGAGAGCTATCCTTTGTTCAAGAGCTGTACGAGAGAATTAGCTTTCCCGTTTACCTCTGGGGCCTCACATTGTCCTTGGGTGTGCGTGCGTGTGTGCGTGCGTGCGTGCGTGCGTGCGTGTGTGTGTGTGTGTGTGTGTGTGTGTGTGCGTGTGTGTGTGTGTGTGTGTGTGTGTGTGTTTCATATTATCTCTCCAGGAATAAGTAGAACTGAGAAACATGAGCTTCTCTAAAACGTGTTGGTCAAGCGGGCAAGAAAATACAGTTAATGTGTTTCTTTTGTCCATATTTGTACCTCGCCGGAGAGTATTTGTCTGTAAATAATTGAAGAATATATTTATTTGTTACTTCAACGTGCTGTTAAGGCTAATAGGAACTGTGGTAGGCTGTACTTACATAACATTGCGAGTGTGTGTGTGTGTGTGTTGAAAGTTGAAGGTCACCCGCCATAACGGTTGGTGTCAGCGGGAAGAAGAAATGACGGGATTCTGATCGTCAGCCCCGGAAGTGTTGACGACTTGGTGATCTAAGCACAGAGATCGGATTGTAATTTAACCTAACTTAACCCTAGCGATCCCGATGTCTAACGGTCTAATCTAACCTTACCCTTTCCTAACGTAACCCTAGCCTACCTGATGTCTAGTCTAATCTAACCCAGCTTACCTGATGCCTAACCTAACCTTATTAATGAAGTTTCTGGTAGATTGAAATTTACGATAATATCTGAAAACTAAATTGAAATACAATGTTGATAAGATGATAACGAAAGAGATTCACACTTTTGTTTATTTACACAATTAAAATCAACCTTATGAGTGGACAATAAACCGAATCGTCTTTGTGTTTATGTTTATGTCGCTTTGTTTGTCATGTTTTATAAATGTTTAAGTTGGTTTGTGTTGTTTTGGTGTTGCGAGAGAGTGAACAGTGTTGACCTAACTAGTTGTGGCGTGACGGTAGTGTTGGTTACTGGCTCCATGCAGGAAGTCAGTTGTCAACGATGATCGGATAGTTTTATCGTTTGTGTTTAATTTTGTTCTTGTCTAATAATAATAATAATAATAATAATAATGAACGGTTTATCGAAAAAATCCACGTGTGTGTGTGTGTGTGTGTGTGTGTGTGTGTGTGTGTGTGTGTTCCGCGCCGTGATTAATCCAACAGTGTCCTTTACCGTCTCTCGTTTCTCAAAATGAATTAACTGATGATTATCTTGAAGGCGTGTATGAGTCCTTTGGATGCTTCCTTCAATGTGATATGCTTCGCCAGCTTCGGGGATCCTTCGGTAGCTTTAGATATCCTTCGGTGGCTTCGGATAATCCTTCGCCATTTTCGGATAATCCTTCGGTAGCTTTAGATATCCTTCGGTGGCTCGGATAATCCTTCGCCATCTTCGGATAATCCTTCGGTAGCCTTAGATATCCTTCGGTGGCTTCGGATAATCCTTCGCCATCTTCGGATAATCCTTCGGTAGCCTTAGATATCCTTCGGTGGCTTCGGATAATCCTTCGCCATCTTCGGATATCCTTCGGTAGGTTCGACTGCCTATAAACTGATTGTCCGGTAGAGTTTCCTGTCATTCTCTGTTGAGCCGTTGACCAAATTCTCTTGATATAAAAACATTAAATATTATTTTAGTTTTATTATCTATTTTGTTTAAGGTGGAATTGTTTTTTACGTCAAGTTTTATTTGTTATTGTGTAGGTGTGTGTGTGTGTGTGTGTGTGTGTGTGTGTGTGTGTGTGTGTGTGTGTGAGTTAATACATCGAATAACTAAGAGGCCTTTAAAACACCATTAGCGCCATACAAGGTAATACACGTTTAGAAAGGTCACCTGGTTTACCTGGAGGTCACCGTAGACAACCACCCCGAGTAGATTAGTATACCTGAGTTTACATCACCGGAAGATTAGACACCCCAGCTTATTTGTATGTTTACCTCCAGATTAACTAACCTAACCTAACCTAACCTAACACTAACCTAACTTAACCTAACTTAACCAAACTTAACCAGGGTTATTCTCACTGATCTCCTGACGACGGTGTGTAAGAAGGACATTGACTGCAGGACCTTGCTACCAGGTATTAAAGACTACCGGCATGTATCAAGGCCAGGGTGGCGGGCGGTGGGTGGGGGGACGGAGACCTCAAAGCACTTCCTGTCTATAGTGTGTCCGTCTGTTCGCGTAGTTTTATAATGATCGAACTACTGCAGAAATTATTGTGGGGATTAGCTTTGAGAGAGAGAGAGAGAGAGAGAGAGAGAGAGAGTTTCTTTTCTTTTCCACAGCAACACGTCTTAAACAGGTAGAGCTACAGGTATTATTGTCTGAAACGTTAACAATCAAGACAGTCATTTATGTTTTACGACAGCGGAGGTGGTGGTGGTGGAGGTGGTGGTGGTGGTGGAGGTGGTGGTGGTGGTGGTGGTGGAGGTGGTGGTGGTGGAGGTGGTGGTGGTGGTGGTGGTGGGTGGTGGAGGTGGTGGTGGTGGTGGTGGTGGTGGTGGTGGTGGTGATGAAACCCATTAAATCTTGTGTCCAGCCTCCAGGGTTAGAGTTGATGAAGTCTGTACACTTTGATCTGTACACAATGAACTAGGAAGCAAGATCTATCACCGAGTGTGTGTGTCAGTAACTCGTCCCCACGCACAAAAAGTGGTGTGTACAGTTGTCATTCCCGGAAGCTGTGTGTGTATGAAAGATGAATGGATTAATGCAAGTTGGAACCGAACAGTTGAATGGTCTAGTGTAGTTTGAGGTCGTGTGGGAGTTATCATAGTTATGGTAGTGTTGTTGAAGGCCACTCTGTTATTATTGGTAGTAGTAGTAGTAGTGGCTTTGTTATTTTGTAATTTATTTTAGTCTTAATGTGGTTTCTTGTACAATTCTATAATAATAGTGTGGATGGTGAAACAGGCGGAAGCTGTCACATTCACTTGTTTTGTGTGTGTGCGTTAGGCTGCCCCCACACCAGTTCCTGCCAAGAGAAGTGGTTTGGGAGGGGGGGGGGGTGGCGGGTCATTACCGAGGTCATCTTAAGGTCACATTACCTGGGGTGTCTGTTGTCCTCATAAGGTTAACGAGTTCACCTGTATCTCGTGTGTGTACCTGTGTGGGGGTTGGTACTGTGCTATTATTATTATCATTATTATTATGGATCACCTGAAAAATTGTCTTCCCAGAGTTTGGCAGGGTGACGATTCTTCAGGTGATCCATTATTATTATTATTATTATTATTATTATTATTATTATTATTATTATTATTATTATTATTATTATTATTATTATTATTATTATTATTATGATTAGTAGTAGTAGTAGTAGTAGTAGTATTGTTTTTATTATTATTATTATATTGTTATTATTATTATTGTTGTTGCTGTTGTTGTTGTGACCTTACCTATCAAATATAATCAGTCCACACTTAATTGGCCTCAACCCCAGTATATTGAATAGATTAGGCTGGGTTTAGGCCTATTGGGAATTGTACTTATTTGACTTCGTGTGTAATGGTGGTGATGATAGGTAATGATGGTGGGTAGTTACACACACACACACACACACACACACACACGGAAGTCTACCGGAACGAGAATCCTCACTTGTCACACACTGATATCAACAAGAGGTCCCCAGGAAGTGACTCTCATTTGGTATTTACAATGACTCTTCCTCCCCCATGTTACCTCACGAGTCATCGTCGACCATTACACTCCCCGGTACAAAAATAGAACTGACCTTTATAATCTTAAGGTCACTTCAAGACAGTTTTAATTATCGAAGATTCTGTACAGTTTCTGGTGTTGAGTGTCTGAGGGAACTATTGTGTTGTACTTGAATCACCTGAAGATTAATCACCCTAATGCTACCTGGGTTTAGATTAGGTTAAAGTCGATTTTGTTGTTGTTAGGTTAAATTAGGTTAGGTTAGGTTAGGTTAGGTTAGGATAGGTTAGCGTTATGGTGTTTCCTGTTGTATGAGATTATGATTATTATTATTATTAGTTAGTAGTAGTAGTAGGCATGACGAGGTAAGGGATCTCACAGCAAATATGTTGAAGGAAATCTGCCGTGATGTCATGGTAGAACCGACCCTCCTTCCATTGGACGGTGAGATCTTCCAACATAGGACTTCAAACACATCCAACGAAGCCCGTGTTGACGTCAGTGCTCGAGGATTCTGGACGCAGGGACAGCGAGCCTTCTTCGACATCAGG
>NW_024716296.1:72500-112500 GCF_018991925.1 Homarus americanus | reverse complement strand
ATGGTGTTAAGCCATCACACTTTCAGGGGTTAAGTCATCGTATCCAAAGGGGTTAAGTCATCATACTCAAGGGATTAAGTGACGTGGTAAATGATGAGTGTATCGTGTGAGTGTGTGTGCGTGCGTCAGGTGTAATCAAGGGTAACATCAGCTGTGTACACCTGCCGCCGTCAATCACCTCATTTAGCAGTAGGAAAATAGTGATCGAGAGAGAGAGAGAGAGGGAGGGGGGGGGGAGAGATTTAGTTAGCTCTCCGACCCTCCATTACATTAGTTGGTGTCAGTCAGTCAGCATCACCTCACCTCAGTTCACCGCCTCCACACTGGGGCCGGTGGTGTCAGTCAGTCAGCATCACCTCACCTCAGTTCACCGCCTCCACACTGGGGCCGGATAACAATGAGATACTGTATACCTTGTTAAAGTATAGTGTTGTTTTGATACCATTCCGGTCATTAGTGCGGCGTAGGTTAAGTGATCTAGAGGAAAGATTTGTTACAGCTTCAGAGAGAAAAATTAAGACTCTAATCTTTGTGAATCATTTAGTGGGGTCACGGAACAGTTCAGGTAAGAGTAGAGTTTCTGTGTAATATTGACGCCATTTTAGATGTGTTTTATGGCCCCGGTTGGTGGTCTCTTTACTCAGTCTTAGTCTCAGAATGGACGAAATGAGTCTCCGAACTGCCCCACTACCCATATATAGAGTCGTAGTGTATCACTCGTACTCGGTACTGTTACGAACGTTCCGAAACCTTTGTTCATCACTGTACTTAAATGAACCAATATGATTTTGTCAATAATAATTCTGTTTTTGGAGGAAAATTTAACTTAGGAATCTTCGTGAATCTGGTTTGTGAATTATCAGATATCGTAAATTGATATTTTTACCTTACGATTAACCTAACCTAATCTAACCTAACCTATCCTAACCTAACGCTAATCTAACCTAAAGCTAACCTATCCTAACTTAACTTATTTCTAGGTTAGCGTCAGGTTAGATTAGGGTACGTTATGTTAGGTTATGTTAGGTTAGGTTAGGTTAGGTTAGGTTAGGTTAGGTTAGGTTATTATTCAGTGTTTACATTGTTGAAATCTTAAGTGTTTTGTAAGTGCTGGAATCTTATACGTAAGTGTTTGATAAGTGTTGATACATGAAGTGTTATAGGGTCGGAATCTCTCGTTAAAAGCGTCAACATCAAAGTGTGAATATTCAAGTGATTAAGTCAGTGTTGTAAGTGCTTCTTGAACCACAGTGTGTAAAGTGTCTTGGTTCATGCTCATATCAGTGCGCTGCGTCATGAAGTGCCAGAAAGTGTCATGAAGTGCCATAAAGAACCATAAAGTGCCAAAAAGTATCACGGTGCAATGAAACCCCATAAAGTGCCATAAAGAACCATGAAGTGCCATACAGTGCCATAAAGCGTCATAAAGTGCTTTGAAATGCCACCATGAAGTGCCATATGATCAGCTAGAAGACCAAATTAAGGATGAACAAATTACAACTTTACGACTGTTGTAAATTTTATGATGCAAACTCTGGGTACAGAATTAATGGTGTGTGACAGTGTAGCGGTAACTTAGTGGCGCCTTTGGATGTGTTCAGAGGTAACTTAGTGGCGCCTTTGAATGTGTTCAGAGGTAACTTAGTGGCGCCTTTGAATGTGTTCAGAGGTAACTTAGTGGCGCCTTTGAATGTGTTCAGAGGTAACTTAGTGGCGCCTTTGGATGTGTTCAGAGGTAACTTAGTGGCGCCTTTGGATGTGTTCAGAGGTAACTTAGTGGCGCCTTTGGATGTGTTCAGAGGTAACTTAGTGGCGCCTTTGGATGTGTTCAGAGGTAACTTAGTAGCGCCTTTGGAGTGTGTTCAAAAGCCTTAGGATGTGTTCAGAGATAACTTAGTGAACGCCTTTGGATGTGTTCAGAGGTCTTAGTGGTGCTTAGTGGCGCCTTTGGATGTGTTCAGAGGTAACTTAGGCGCCTTTGGATGCAAAGGCCAACTAGTTGCTGCTGGATGTGTTCAAGGGGCAAAGGTAACTTAGTGGCCTTTGGATGTTGTTCAGAGAGTAATCTCTAGTGGCGCCTTTGGATGTGTTCAAGGTAAGTGGCAACTTAGTGGCGCCTTTGGATGTGTTCAGAGAGTAACTTAGTGGCGCATTTGGATGTGTTCAGAGGTAACCCAGTGGCGCCTTTAGATGTGTTCAGAGGTAACTTAGTGGCGCCTTTGGATGTGTTCAGAGGTAGCAACTGGCGCCTTTAGATGTGTTCAGAAGGTAACTTAGTGGCGCCTTTAGTGGCGCCTTTAGATGTGTTCAGAGGTAACTTAGAGGCGCCTTTGGGTGTGTTCAGAGGTAACTTAGTGGTGCCTTTGGATGTGTTCAGAGTAACATTTGGCGCCTTTGGATGTGTTCGGAAGTAACTTAGAGAGCGCCTTTGGGTGTGTTCAGGAGTAACTTAGTGGCGCCTTTGGAGTGTGTGTTCAGAGGTAACTTAGTGGCGCCTTTGGATGTGTTCAGAGGTAAGTTAGTATTTGGATGTGTTTTAGAGGTAGTAGTGGCGCCTTTAGATGTGTTCAGAGGCAATAACAGTGGCGCCTTTGGGTGTGTTCAGAGGTAACTTAGTGGTGCCTTTGGATGTGTTCAGAGAGGTAACTTAGTGGCGCCTTTGGATGTGTTCAGAGGTAACTTATTTGGGATGTGTGTCGAGTGTAAACCGTCTTTAGGTGTGTTCAGAGGTAACTTAGTGGCGCACGGATGTGTTCAGGGTAACTTATGGTGCCGGATGTGTTCGAACAGAAGTAGCGTCTTTGGATGTGTTCAGAGGAGCCGTCTTTAGGTGTGTTCAGAGGTGCTTAGTGGCGCCTTTGGGTGTGTTCAGAGGTAACTTAGTGGCGCACGGATGTGTTCAGAGGTAACTGCGGCGCCTTTGCGTGTTCAGAGGTAACTTAGCGGCGCTTTTGGAAATGTGTTCCAGAGGTAATCTAGTGGCGCTTTGGGATGTGTTCAGAGGTTTGTAATACTGTGTGTGTGTGTCTCGGTGTGTTCAGAGGTAACTTAGTGGCGCCTTTGGGTGTGTTCAGAGGTAACTTTAGTGGCGCTGGATGTGTTCAGTGTGTGTGTACTTAGTGGTGCCTGGTGTGTTCAGAGGTATGGCGCCTAGAGGTGGCGCTGGATGTGTTCAGATATAACTTAGTGGCGCTTTGGATGTGTTCAGAGGCAACTTAGTGTGGGTGTGTTCAGAGGTGGGGCAACAGTGGCGCTTTGGTGTGTGTTCACTTAGTGCGCCTTTGGATGTGTCTAGAAAATCTCTTAGTGGAAAGATATAGTTCACGTTTGTAATACTGTGTGTGTGTGTGTGTGTGTGTGTGTGTGTGTGTGTGTGTCACTAGATATTAAGGTGATGTGTGACGTAACCATGTGAACGAACGAGTAACGTCACACCTGTTGAATGATGACGCCATGAGTGACGACATGGGTGGGGAGGGGTCACTCAACCAGTCACCACACGGCGTCACACAGGCAGTTCATCTCAACCTAAGCAACCATTAATTTACTCCACTTATTTCCCTTACCAGTTAAGTGAGAAGGTTCCCCCTAACCCCTTAGAGTGGTGGGAACAGTTCGCAAGTTTTCCTCACCCTTTATGAGTGTCCGAGTTTGGATTATCTTCCGTCTTGCCTCATCCCCTCAAGGCTTGCTTCATCCCCTCAAGGCTATAGTGAGGGTGACGTCAGAGGCAGGGATCTCTCTACCTTTCATATCTCAACCATTAAATTAATTCTTTATCTGTGTGGGATGTTTGTGTGTGCTGTTCCTGAAGGCTGAAGTAAGAATTTTGGTCAGGGATTCAAGAGGGAAGTGAAGTAAGAGAGGCAAGTTGTGGCGACGGGTGTGAAGTATACAGTCACTTGCCTCGCCTCTTTGCCTCACCCAACTTCTCTCTCTGCTCCCACACTAACGCCAACACACGTCTCTCCCTCTCTCTCTCCTACACCATCTACAGCTCACCGTTTACACTGTAGCTAAAATAGAACTTGTAACTTTGTAAATAAATGTATCATGTAGTTTAAACTGTGTGTCTAGTGCCAGGTAAGGGATATGGTGTTGACCCCTTGTGTGTGTGCCTGTATGGGGGTGGCCTTGGGCACTTAGTTCACGGTGTTCCCGCTAGTGGCGCTGTAGGCCTTATCTCCACACCGCCCACCCTTACCTAAGCTGTTCATTAAAGTTTATCGTGATATTTCTCATAAAAATAATAGTTATGAGTCTTGGTTTAATACCGAGAAGTTAGGTCATTTGTTATTCTAATTTTTGGTGGGTTAGGTTAGGTTGTGTCTGGGGTGAGTTAGGTTAGGTTAGGTTGTGTCTGGGGTGAGTTAGGTTACCTGCTTTACATTATTCAGCCCTTTGAGTACGATGTCAACTCCGAGTACAATGAATTAATCCTTTGAGTAGTATATCTTAATCCAGAGTACGAGGTCAAATATTATATGGTGAGACACGAGTACACTGTGTGGGTTGAGTGCAGGGTGGATGTGGGTCAGGTGCACACACACACACCTCTGGGTGGGTAGGTCACCGTGTGTGGCAAAAAATATTCGTGAGGTAGATTGGACGACAGGTGAGTAATTAGACTGTAGGTGATTGGAGATATTGATTGCTAGGGAGATTGGAGAGTGTAGGCTATTGATGCTGAAACAGTTTAGCCAGAAGAACACTGATACAGAGTGGATAATAAGCTCTCCTGTAGGCACCTGACACCTCAAGGAAGTATTATGTAACATTTTGCATCATCTGCAACAGTACAATAGCTTGGTGGTGATAACGACATGTTACCACAGTTGTCACTTCGTTAATTATTTTTATTTTTTTTTATTTTTAACATTTATATTAGTGAACCTAAAGTAGATGTAGGAAGATATTTTTACGTAGATGACATTGAAGAATATGATTTATAAGGGAACTAGCGGAATCGCCGCCCTCCGGGCGGCTCTTTCGCTAGGCCACAGTAGGACGCCACCCTCCGGGAGGCTCCACATTGTTTCACTGTAGTGCATTAAGGTAGACCACATTTTTGGTTTTGCCATTAGGGGCAAGTATGTACAGATTTTTGCCATTTCCCACTCTAGAGCATCCAACATAGAACTGTCCATGAGAGAAGCAAGGAAACACCAGGTTTAGGCCAACCATCTTTAGGGACTGTCCCTGGCTTTTATAGATGGTCATGGCAAAGCTCACTTTAACCGGGAACTGAAGTAGTTTGAACTCAAATGGCAGGTCAGTGGTGATGAGAGGTATCCTTGGTATAAACACGTCCTCTCCTTTAACTTTTCCTGTCAGTATTGTAGCTTCCAGTACATGTGGCATCATGTTCTTCACCACCAGTCTTGTGCCATTGCAGAGCCTTGGTGTTTCAAGATTTCTTAAGAGCATTATAGGAGTTCCAATCTTGAGAGTGAGTTGGTGAGGAGGCATTCCAGCGGACTCCAAAGAATTAAGGAATTCTGCAGGGTACTGGACTACTTGGTCCTGGTCGATTACTGTATCAACAGACTTGAATGAAGTCTCACTGCCTGGAAGCTGTCTGAGTAGAGTCGTGTTGATTTCAGCCACCGTTTCATTCTTTGGTGCCAGAATTGCACGTTCACGCAGCCACTTGTGATCCTTGTAGTGGTGGATAATGTTTGGGTAGACCATGTTAGTGAGCTCAGTTGAGGACTTTACAACATTTCCACATCCTTGAGGATTGGTTATTTGTCCTTCTGAATCAACAGGGAAAGTTCTATTCCCAATCTGTAATAGAAGGTTTGCAAACCGTCCAGCATCCTGATCTCCTTGTAGATGTACTTTCATGTTTGTGGATAGGGTGAGTGTCTGAACACTTCTCCAAAGGTATGATGCCTTGGGGCTTGCATTCAGTTCATCAGCTGGAGTACTTCGAGGAATGACAGGTAGGATCTGGCGAAAGTCTCCGGCAATGACCATTATAATGCCACCCATGAGCTGGTCATTTTCTAGTTTGTCTTGCAAGGTCCTGTCCAATGCTTCAAATGCTAACTTGTGAGACATAGTAAATTCATCCCAGACTATGAGGCTGCATTTTTCTAAGAGTTTTGCCTTTACCGATCCTATTTTGATGTTGCACACTGGCTTCTCATTGTGAGCGAGGTTGAGAGTTGAGTGTGCAGTACGTCCTCCTTCTAGTAATGTTGCGGCAATGCCTGAGGATGCCACAGCAAGAGCAATTTTCCCCTGATGACGTACTTTGGCCAACAGAAGGTTGATCAGGAATGTTTTTCCTGCCCGCCAGGTGCATCAAGAATGATCGTACCTCTCTGCTCCGCTTGTATCGCTTGCAAGATCTGTTCATAAGCATTTGCTTGATCAGGCACCAGGTGAGGCTCATTTTCTTCAAGAAATTCACCACAGAACTTCAATTGAGTAGCCCTGTCTCTGAGCAAATTCCCTGTTTGGTAACTAGCTGTCTTCTCGGTTTGGGGAAGGCAATCCAAAATCAGTCAGGTTTTTCCGCATAGCTCCATCACTTTGTTCTCTCCAGCAGCGATCAGATTCTGCTGAAATATGTCATCGACGAACTCAATCTTGACCAGGATGTTCTCTTTGTTGCTTCTTGATGAAGCAGATCCTCTGAAAGACTTTGGTGGTTTTTCCAGAGCTGGCTTGTTAGCCCATATAGCAATCATGATGGCAAACAGGTTCTATTCTCATTGGCGATTTTTAACTGCTGCTCTCTAATGTGTCATTCATGCACCATCATCTACAGTAGGCCAAGGAGATTGCACGCTTCCCGAAGTTCTGCAGATTCGTTCATTCACCGTCTTAGTGCTGCATATGATGTTAAGCAAAACTAGTCTCAAACAATGGCCTCAAAAGTTGTTGGGGTGAACCGTGTCGACACGTCCCAAAGAAGCTGACTTTATCCCCGGATATCCTTCAACATCGGATCCTTGAGCTCTTCTCTGAACTTTTTTCATTGAAGCCATATGTAGAGCTTGGGTACGTCAACATACAGGAGTATTTTGAGCAAACTCTCATCTCCTGTGAAGCTGAAGAATGCAGTGAGGGTCGATCAGCAGGATTGCCATTTATTTGAGGGACTTTCAGAAGTAAACTCTTTGTCCATTTTCCAGGTGAACAAACAGATGAACTACTGTTGCTGATATGGTTCGTGTATGGGGAAAATTAAAATTTCACCAATTAAGGTTATAACACATCATCCACCACCACATTATAACACCATCCATCATCACTATAAATACCATCCATCATCACTACATATATAACACCATCCATCATCACTACATATAACACCATCCATCATCAATACATATAACATCACCCATCATCACTACATATAACACCATCCATCATCACTATATATAACACCATCCATCATCACTACACATATAACACCACCCATCATCACTACATATATCACCATCCATCATCACTACATATATAACACCACCATCACTAAGCAACACCACCCATCATCACTACATATAACACCACCCATCATCAACCATACATATAACACCATCCATCATATAACACCATCCATCATCACTACATATAACACCATCCATCATCGTTTCACATATACCATCCATCATCACTACACATATAACAACACCCATCATCACTACAACACCACCCATCATCACTACATATACCACCATCCATCATCACTACATATAACACCATCCATCATCACTACATATAACACCATCCACCACCACTTACTATATAACACCACCATCATCACTTCAAGTATAAATACCACCCATCATCACTACATATAACACCACATCCATCATCACTACACATAACACCATCCATCATCACTACATATAACACCACATCCATCATCACTACATGGCAACACCACCCATCATCACTACATATAACACCATCCATCATCACTAGCATATAACACCATCCATCATCATCACATATAACACCATCCATCATCACTACATATAACACCACCCATCATCACTACATATAACACCTCACCCATCATCACTACATATAACACCATCCATCATCACTACATATAACACCATCCATCATCACCACATATAACACCATCCATCATCACTACATATAACACCATCCATCATCACCACATATAACACCATCCATCATCACTACATATAACACCACCCATCATCACTACATATAACACCACCCATCATCACTACACATAACACCATCCATCATCACTACACATACCACCATCCATCATCACTACATATAACACCATCCATCATCACCATATATAACACCATCCATCACTACATAATACCATCCACTATCACAACACTATCCATCACTACATATAACACCACCCATCATCACTACATATAACACCACCCATCATCACTACATATAACACCATCCATCATCACTACAGATCGGTAAAGTAGGTTCTGGAGATTCTCGTGAGGAAACACAAACACATATACTTTTTGTTTTTATATATTAACACTGGAAAGATGAGAACGTATCTGATTCACCTAACCTAACCTAACCTAACCTAACCTACGACATAAAGATGGTTTCTTAAAGGTTCTTATGTTCATTTTTTTCCTCCATTATGAGATGTGAGAACGGGATTACATGGAGATTAGATACCCCAGTTTAATTGACTTGCTTAATCACTCTAACGCTACCTGGGGGTTAGGTTAAGTTAGTCTACGGTGAACTACGCTGTGTGGTTAACCTTCACGTGGTCCAAATTTCCTGCAGATATTATCATAATATTTGCGTCCTGTTCAGTCCTTTAATGATAGGAAAAAACTAATTGTGAACGCTTAAGTCTGTCTGTCTATCTGGCTCTTCGTCTCTCTGGTTGGTTGGCTGTTCATCCGGCTCTCTCTGTCTGGTCTGTCTGCTCCGGCTGTTTGTCTCTTTGATGCTGGGCTGGCTGTCTGCCCGCTGTTGTCTCTGTGGCTGGCTGTTTCTTTTTTCTGGTTCTATCCGCTTATGTGGCTACATCCGCTCACATCCGCTTCTCAGGTGGACAGACCACACTCTCGAAACACACAACAGACTCCCTTCCTCCCTCCCTCCCTCCCTCCCCTGTCTTTTCCCTCCCTCCCTCCCTCCCCCCAGTTGTGTTTCATCGTGTTTATCAGTGGGGTGATGTTTGTATGTTTGTCATAGTCACATGAAATAACAAACACAAATTTACATATGAATGAAAACAAACTGTCTGTGTGTGTGTGTGTGTGTGTGTGTGTGTGTGTGTGTTCTTGAGGGTGTGCCGGTGTTGTTCTTGTGTCTTCGCCGGAGAGAGAGAGGGGGTTTAGAGGTGGTGGGGAAGGGATAGGAATTAGGCGTGGGAGGACCAGGAACAGAATTGACTTGACAATGTCTGCCCCAAGGTCCTGGGTTCATGACGGCACGAGAGAGAGAGAGAGAGAGAGAGAGAGAGAGAGAGAGAGAGAGAGAGAGAGAGAGAGAGAGAGAGAGAGAGAGAGAGAGAGAGAGAGAGAGAGAGAGAGAGAGAGAGAGAGAGAGAGAGAGGAGGAGAGAGAGAGAGAGAGAGAGAGAGAGAGACTCTGGTCTGTCTGTCCCTCCTGAAGGTAATATGTGATAACGTTTGGTGATCTGGTGGGGTTGATAACTTGTGGAGCCGCGTCTGTGGCTTGTGTAGATGATGACTTCTTCGTCAGGCAGGTGTTCCGTCAGTAGGTGTAGGTGTTCCGTCAGGCAGGTGTAGGTGTTCCGTCAGGCAGGTGTTCCGTCACGCAGGTGTTCCGTCACGCAGGTGTTCTGTCAGGTAGGTGGGTGTTCTGTCAGGCAGGTGTTCTGTCAGGCAGGTGTTCTGTCACAGGTGCTCCGTCAGGCAGGGTGTTCCGTCAGATCGGTGGTGAGTGGTTCTGAGTGGCACTGATGGAGGGAGGGAGGGGAGGAGGAGGTGGTGGGAGTGGAGGGAGAGAGGAGGAGGGAGCAGGAGAGAGGAGGAATAGGACGCAAGGGAGGAGGAGGAGGGAGGAGGAGGGAAGACGTCACTCTTGGTTTAGGTGATGGGAGACTCTGGTGGTACGTTGGTAGGTGGTGAATGGTGGTAGCCAGATGGTGGTGACTGGAGGCAGAGTGGTAACACTGAGAGAGTATCATGCCTGTGGATAATGATGACTTGGCTATACTGTGACGTAACACGGCAGAATAAGCTGATAGGTAGGATAATGAGCTCAGGTGTCAGGATAATGAGCCCAGGTGTGACAGGATAATGAGCTCAGGTGTGTTAGGATAATGAGCACAGGTCAGATAATGAGCACAGGTGTGTTAGGGACAATGAGCTCAGTGTTAGGATAATGAGCTTGTGTGTTAGGATAATGAGCCTGTGTGTTAGATAATGAGCTCAGGTGGCAGGATAATGAGCTCATGTGTGTAGATAATGAGCTCAGGTGTGTTAGGATAATGAGCCTGTGTGTCAGGATAATAGCTCATGTGTTGTGATAATGAGCTCAGTGTGTTAGGATAATGAGCTCAGGTGTTAGGTATGAGCTATGTGTGTTAGGATAATGGCTCAGGTGTGTCAGGATAATAGACTACAAATTATACATCCTAGCGGGGAGGAGGGGTAACCGTCTCTCTTACCCCTCCCCCTCTTAGCCTACACCCTCCCCCCTCTTGGCCTACCCCCACCCCTCTTGGCCTACCCCCACCTCTTGGCTCACCCCACCCCTCTTGGCCTACCCCCACCCCTCTCTTTCACCCCCACCCCTCTGCCTACACCCACCCCTCTTGGCCTATACACCCACCCCTCGGCCTACACCCACCCCCTCTTGGCCTACCCTCACCCCTCTTGGCCCTACACCCACCCCTCTGGCCTACACCCAGCCCTCTGGCCTACACCCACCCCTCTTGGCCTACTCCCACCCCCTCTTGTCCTACACCCACCCCCTCTTGGCCGACCCCCACCCCTCTGGCCGACCCCACCCCCTTCTAGCCTACTCCCCACCCCTCTTGGCTCACACCACCCCCTCTTGGCCTACTCCCCACCCCCTCTTGGCCTACCCCACCCCCCTTGGCCTACCTCCCTACTCCCCTCTTGGCCCACTCCTCCCCCTCTGGCCTACACCCACCCTCTTCTGGCCTACCCCACCCCCTCTTCTGGCCTACCCCACCCCCTCTGGCCTCACACCCACCCCCCTCTTGCCTACCCCCTCTGGCCTACACCCACCCCCTCTGGCCTACACCCACCCCTTCTGGCCTACCCCCACCCCTCTTGGCTCAGCCCCCCCTTGGCCTACTCCCACCCCCTCTTGGCCTACACCCACCCCCTCTTGGCCTACCCCCACCCCTCTTCTGGCCTGCGGTTCATAACAGTGGCCGCAGGTATTACAGGATATCTGGGTGAGACGTCCAATGTGCGCCTCCGCCAAGGTCACATCCCTTTACCACATCCCTCCTCCACATCCCTCCTCCACTACCCTCCCACCTCCTCCTCTACCCCCCACCACATCCCTCCTCCACATCCCTCCACCACATCCCTCCTCCACTCCTCCTCCACATCCCTCCTCCACATCCCTCCACCACATCCCTCCACCACATCCCTCCTCCACATCCCTCCACCACATCCCTCCTCCACATCCCTCCTCCACTACCCCCCTACGACCCCTCCGTCTTCCTTTGTCTCCTCCCTGCTCCTCCTCCACCTCCAACATCTTCAAAAGCTTAGCTTAGGTTAGGTTAGGATCTCAAGGTATCCTATTGAAATGATGAAAGGATTAGGAAGGATATTTAGGATAATTTCCCGGGATATTCTGACCAGACCAACAAGGAAACAAATCACACAGGCAGGAGGGAGTGTTACCATCTACACAACCAAGAGGGACACATCAGTCACCTTAGGGAACCCCGTGACGACACATCAAGTTTCTCTGGACACAAATACTAGAAATTGGAAAATAATTTATATCTATCTATCTATCTAACTATCTGTCTGTCTATCTATCTATCTGTCTGTCTGTCTGTCTGTCTGTCTGTCTGTCTATCTAAGACATAGAGACAAGCAGATACACAGACAGTCAGACAGACGGACGCTCCAATTTAGCTTAAACTGAAATTTTCCCAGCAATTTCTTCCCCTGTGAGTTTAACCTTTGAAGGCACCTTACAGGCAGCATCCTGTTGAAGGGGTCTCTCTCTCTCTCTCTCTCTCTCTCTCTCTCTCTCTCTCTCTCTCTCTCTCTACTCAGAACTCTTCATAATATATAGTATCTAAGTTACACAGTAGAATTTCCCCCAAGATGTGTGTGGGTTAGGTTAGGTTAGTTTCCTATAAGAGACCTGTAACTTTCTTTAGCTGGTGAGAATTAGAAAGTATATTAACATCTAGAATAGGAGTAGAGGGAAGAGAAGAAGGATGAGAAGGAGTAGAAAGAAGGAAGAGGAGGTCAAGAGGAAGAAGAGGGGGAGGTGAGGAGGAGGAGTAAAAAGAAGACGAGAAGGAAGAGAGGGAGGAGGAGGAGGAGGAGGAGGAGGCGGCAAGGGGTGAGGTAGCGGTGAGAGACAATGAAACAAGGTCAGGTGAGGCGGATCTGAACTGACTCACACGTGTAGCCGAGTAAATTAAGGCGCCAGGTAAGGGAATAGCTCCCCCCACCTCCTTGACAGAATCCACTTGTATGCGGGTATGCTGTGTGCTGATTGGTTATTGTCCACTTGGTGTTGGCTTGTCATAAAACACGTATTAGACACAATAGGCTAGGTCAGGTCAGGTCAGGTCAAATTTGATTAGGTTAATTTAGGTTAGGTCAAGTTAGCGTTAGATATGGTATGGTTAGGTCAGGTCAGATCAAATTAAGTTAAATTTCGTTAGATTAGCTTTAGGATGGCTAAATGCCCCCGATAAATTTTACCTGTACTAATTTATTTCTCTCCCCGACAGGTAAGTACTCGCTGAGGAAGAGGGTCTTGGCCTGGCTGGGTCGATGCTGAGGTGACCCCTCGATGTCAACACTCTGGTACTGATGTCAAGTCATGTTATTATTTTAATATTTTTTTTCGGATCACCTGAAGAATTGTCACCACAAAGTTTGGCTGGGTGACAATTCTTCTTGTTAGGTTTGGTAAAGTGTATATTTACGTTATCATAATTATACAAATTATATTCACTGTGTGCTGGGGTGACAATTCTTCTTGTTAGGTTTGGTAAAGTGTATATTTACGTTATCATAATTATACAAATTATATTCACTGTGTGCTGGGGTGACAATTCTTCTTGTTAGGTTTGGTAAAGTGTATATTTACGTTATCATAATTATACAAATTATATTCACTGTGGGCTGGGGTGACTAGTCTCCTTGTTAGGTTTGGTAAAGTGTATATTTACGTTATCATAATTATACAAGTTATATTCACTGGGCTGGGGTGACAAGTCTTCAAGTGGGATAAACTGGGTTGACGTTTTTTTCAGGTGGACATTCTCGGGACACGATTCTTCGGGTAATCATTTGTTTCTTATTTATCATAGTTTTATTACCTGTAATCATTGTTTACATTATATTATACATTGTTTACATTATATTAAGCGTTGTTTACAATATATTATTCGCTGTTTACATTATATTATACATTGTTTTCAGTATTTTTGTCTTGTATTTTCCCGTCAAATGAGTTTTAAGATAAGGTAAGTTGTGTAGGTGTAAACAAAATTATCTGGAGACTTTTGTTGATATTTGGCACCATCTACTTAAGGATAATAAGGGGCGGATCCAGGAATATCAAAGTGGGGGTTCCAAGAACTTGTGAGTGGGGGAATATGGCAAGCACAGTGAGCCCATCCACCTGACCAATATCATGGGCATTTTGAGGCCATGTGCACGTGATATTAGGAGGTATTCTGAGGTCAATAGTAATTACTTTTTACCATACAAAAATGCCTGTGTGTTTACCTGTGTTCTATGAGCGAGTGTTATCAGTAAACATTCAGGTATCTTAAGTATGTAAATATTGTCTTTTAACTCAATATATTTTTGGTTATATTATCGTCTGTTGTTTTATTTTTGTTTATTCTCCACGCACTGTTTGTGTGTGTGTGATGATTTGTAGGTTAACGTTGTATCCCGTTTTGCTTGTTAGACGAGTGAGGAGGGTGGGGGGAGAGGGGTCCCTAGGTTCAGGTCAGGAACATTGACCTCACCTGACCCCTTACCCAACCACTTTCTCTTCCATCGTAATTTTCCCTGGTGTTGGGAATATTCTGTGTGTGTGTGTGTGTGTGTGTGTGTACGTTTTAATGGATCTTTTTACCTGGTACCCCACTTTCTATAACACACCTGTGACACACGTGTACATGGACTTAGTAATGCTGAAGAGAGAGTGCGTGTTTGTGTGTGTGTGTGGCAAGCGAGCAGACCTGGGTTCGATCCCCGGGCAGGGTGAAATGATGGGCAAGTTTCTTTACACCATTTGCCTCTGTCTACCCAGCAGTAATTGGGGACCTGGGTGTTAATCGATTTACGGATCGTGTTCCGGGGTAATGGTTATCCAGTGCAGTTGGCGAGTTGTCCGGTCTTTTCGGACTATTCCTTGACACTGGGTCATGCAGGACGTTAACTCAGGGTGTGGTTATTGTGTTGGCGACAGCTTCTACGCCTGAAATAAATTCACGCCTAGGGGGGGGGGGCCCTTGGGCTGGCCATCCTCTTAACACGAGGGGCCACCACTATGTGTGTGGGAGAGTGTTCGTACCCAAGAGTGAAGAAGACAGCTTGCGTTTCACACCTTAATGAGAGGTGAGGTGAAGGCTTTGTACCTTGGCCAGTTTATAGTGTGAGGGAGTAACAAGAGACGTGTGTAGGAGAGAGAAGGAGGAAGATAAAATTTAATGGGGTTTGTACCGTTGTAGGTAGGAGGAAGAGAGGGAGGGAGAAGAAAAACGACAAAGTTTAAAAGAGGAAATGAGAGAATGAACAAGGAAAAGTGTGAGAGACAGAGGGAAGAAGAGGTTAAAAAAGAGAGAGGAGGGAAATAAAGAAGGGAGAGAGAGAGGAACTGAACACGTCCCCACCACGGCATCAACAGTCCGGAAGAAATATTATGGACGAAGGAACGTAATTTATCGTCTTGATCTTAACGTTGAATGTCAGGTGGTGCACTACCTTCACCTGACCCCTCCTCCCCCATCCTAGCCCCCTCCCCCCCTCCCCTCACATTGAACCGTCCGAACCCTGGCAAAAATGGCTGACACCAACCCACAAACTAACCCACCCCCTCACCAAGCCCACCCTCACCAACCCACCCCAGCGATTACTTGGCCCTATCAAGGTTGCTCGTTCAGGTAAAGTACACACACACACACACACACACGGGGTGGGGGGGGGTTGACTCTTGCTCCGCCAATCAGAGTCACTTATTTTTATGCATTGTCCGTGGGGGGTGGGGGGGTGTTATCTTACCATATGTACCGTGTGTGATGTGTGTCTGTCTGGGGACCTTAAACCAGTTGGATAATGGTCTTTGTGGTAATGACTGTACTATAGTCTCTGTTAACATGTACAGTAGATAGTTAGTAATTATATAAATGTGTTTTAATTGTCACTAAGTACAGCAGACATTACAGGTAACTACAGTTGAAACTACAGGATAAGTTACAAGAGCTATAGGTGTTAGTTACAGAGATTACTTACCAACTACAGCCGTTACATAATGCTACAGCGAGGAGAGTCGTGTATAATCGTATTTTTTTTAGGTTAGGTTAGGTTAAATGGTTAAGTTAGGTTTGGTTAGGGTGTATAATCTTCACTGTTACAAGGTTTAGGTTAGGTCTCTAGTGTCAGGTGTGTGTTGAAAGTCTTAATTGACAGGTGTGTGTGTGTGTACAGGTAGCACGTGTATGTAGTTTACTTAATGTATGATATTTGTACAGACAGACAGACAGACATGGAAACATCCCATATACAGGTTTAAGGCTGACGGAACTTACCTGTGTGTGTGTGTGTGTGTGTGTGTCCTGCAAATTATGGGCGCTAGTTTTTTTTATTAAAGAAAACTCGTTCTTCCGCCTCGAGTTTGACTGGCGGTAGAGGGTGGACTGGGTGTGGGGGATAGCGGAAGAGGTGGGGTGGTAGAGCAGTAAGTGGATCCCTGGTGGAGTAATGGAGGAGTTTGGGTGGTGTGGTCAAGAGGTGGAGGGTGTGTGTGTGTGGTAGCTTCCGTAAGTCACACACACACACACACATGACCTTCGTGTCTACTGTCCGTTGCTACCTGATTTGTTTACCAATTAGGTGGTTGTGTGGTGGAGGCTGTGTGGTGGTGGTTGTGTGGTGGAGGCTGTGTGGTGGTGGTTGTGTGGTGGAGGTTCTGTGGTGGTGGTGGTTGTGTGGTGGAGGCTGTGTGGTGGAGGCTGTGGTGGTGGTTGTGTGGTGGTGGTGGTTGTGTGGTGGAGGTTGTGTAGTGGTGGTAGTGTGGTAGAGGTTGTGTGGTGGTGGTGTGTGGTGGTGGTGTGTGTGGTGGAGGTTGTGTGGTGGTGGGTGTGTGGTGGTGGTTGTGTGGTGGTGATAGTGTGGTGGAGGTTGAGATAGTGTAGTGGGAGGGGATGAAGGTTCGCTAGACGTGATGGAAATCAGTGAAATGTGTGGGAGGGAGGGAGGGAGGGAGGGCTGTAACCAAGCTCCTACCTGTTGCGAGGCTTGTGTGTGTAGCGTGACTCAGGACCAGGTAAGGGTAGCTACTTAAACATGACTTACACACACACACACACACACACACACCATTAATATATGAGACGACCTAGAATAGAGAGAGAGAGAGAGAGAGTCGTGGAAACTCGTGGAAACAGGCAAATGTAGTACCCATATTCAAAAAGGGAGACAGAGCATCAGCGTCAAATTACCGGCCGATCAGTTTGACGTCAGTAGTGGGGAAATTTTTTGAATCAATTATAGCAGATAGCATCCGATCGCATCTAGAGAAAAGCAAATTAATCTACGACTCTCAACATGGGTTTACAAAGGGAAAATCTTGTCTAACAAATCTGCTAACGTTTTTTAGGAAAGTCTTCGAGGTAGTAGATAATGACGAAAATTACGATGTTATTTACTTAGACTTTAGCAAAGCATTTGACAGAGTACCGCATCAGAGGCTTCTGAGAAAAATTAAGGTTCATGGTATCGAGGGGAAAGTTTTAAAATGGATAAAATCATGGCTCACCGATAGAACGCAGAGGGTCAGCGTAGATGGTGTTAAATCTGAGTGGGGCCGTGTAACCAGTGGGGTTCCCCAGGGGTCAGTACTAGGCCCACTCTTGTTCATAATCTACATAAACGATCTAGATACTGGGATCAGCAGTGACATAGCAAGTTTGCGGATGACACCAAAATAGGGCGGCAAATTAATTCAGGGCAGGATGCAAATGCATTACAGGAGGATCTAAATAAACTGCAGAGATGGTCTGAAAAATGGCAAATGAAATTCAACACTAGCAAGTGCAGCGTACTTAATATTGGAAGAACAAATACTTATAATGTATACAGCCTTAACAACATCAACCTAGAGAAGTCGACTTGTGAAAGAGACCTAGGGGTACTTGTAAGCCCGGACCTACGGCCTAGAAAACAGTGCGTTAATGTTCGAAATAAGGCAAACAGAGTATTGGGTTTTATATCTAGAAGTGTAAGTAACAAGAGTGCAGAGGTCTTATTGCAACTATATCTTGCGCTAGTCAGGCCGCACCTCGATTATGCGGTCCAGTTCTGGTGTCCCTATTATAGATTGGATATAAATTCACTAGAGTCGGTGCAGCGAAGAATGACAAAAATGATTCCGGGACTTAGAAACCTTCCATGTCAGGATAGGTTAAAGAAACTTAACTTGCATTCCCTAGAAAGACGAAGAGTGCGGGGAGATATGATAGAAGTATTTAAGTGGGTGAAAGGAATCAATAAAGGGGATATAGATAAAATTCTTATAATATCCGAGCAGGATAGGACTCGGAGCAACGGATTCAAGTTGGATAAGTTTAGGTTTAGGAGGGAGATAGGAAGGAACTGGTTCACAAATAGGGTGGTGGACAAGTGGAACAAGCTTAGCAACTTTGTAGTAAGTGCTGGAACGCTGGAAAGTTTCAAAAGGAGGCTAGATAGATTCATGGATGATAGAGAGTGGTAGTAACTCTCGACAGGAGCTGCCATGCACAGGCCAACCGGCCTATTGCAGACTCCTTATTTTCTTATGTTCTTATGTTTTGTAAGCCGTGACGTCATCCTGTCTCCTGGTTTTAAGACCTAATGTATAGAATTTGTTTACGATTACCTGAAGATCAACCTAACCTAACCCACCCTTACCTGACCTAACCCACCAAGGTAAACTTAAGGTGATTTAACTACAGGTGATCCTCTTATAAACTTTATAGAGCTCATAGCCAGGTTTACCGTCAGCATAGTTTACAGTCCCTCTCTTTGTGTGGTTTATATTCGGTTTACAGGCCGTAGAGGTTTAAGGTCTATGATTGTGGCTGTAAAAGTGTGTGTGTGTGTGAGAGCCATTATGTTGAGGTCGTCGTGCCTTTCTAAGCATATTGTTCCCTCTCCTCCTTCTCTCACCTCCTTCCTTCCCTCCTTTTTCCCCCTTCCCTCACTTCCTTCCTCCTCTCCTTCCCTCTCTTCCTTCCTCCTCCTTCCCTCACCTCTTTTCCTCTTCCTTCTCCTTCCCTCACCCCCTTCCTTCCCTCCTTTACACTTCCTTCCCTTCCCTCTGCTCCTTCCCTCCCCCTTTTCCTCTTCCTTCTTCCCTTCCTCTCTTCATTCCACCCCATGTTTCCTCTTCGTGCCTTTCCCCTCCCTTCTTCTTCCTCTTCTTCCCTCTCTCTCGCCTCCCTAATCCCACACCCCATCTCCCCAAGCCCTATCACCCCACTCACCAGCCCACTCTTCGACCATTGCCCCAGCTCACTCGATTTCCCTCTCCACTGCCCTCACAACCCACTTCCCTGCCCACTCACTCGACCATTGCCCAATCCCCCTCGGTCCATTGCCCTCTCAACCCACTTCCTCCGCCACTACCTCACCCCGCTTGCCCTTTCCACCACCCCTCTCACCACCACCACTCGTCGCCCACTCAGAGGCACCCCAGCAGGCAGGACCGGCTCACCTTGTGGTCAAGTTCTTGCTTAACTGACTTGTTGACTTGTTGTATAATGACCTACCTGTGTGCGATATATATATGTATATGTAAGTAAATCACTGTAGGTGCGCGTGATCTAGGTATATGCTGATAACCACAAGGAAAGAAGAAAACAAGAAGTTCCCAAGCGCTTTCGTGTAATTCACATCTTCAGGGGTGAGTACAGACTGAGGAGAAATACATAACAAGGCATATATATACGGTAGAGGAGGGTGAGATCAAGTCCCCAACAAGACGAACTGTAACACTAATAATAATAATTATAAAGTAATGCTAATAACACTGAAGAAGATCTTATCAGTATACTTTCTCCTGACTGTTGGCTGGTTGTGGGGTACAGGTGTAGGTCGCTAATTTCCTTAGTATATCCACAAGGTAACAGTTTCACTCCACTTAAACCAATTCAGTGGTTCATTATACTCTATTCATATAGTGTAGTGTGTGTTTTATCAGCTGGTGAAGGTGGGCGTTGTCTGTAGTGGTGGTTGTTGTGGTAGTGAAGGTGTGTGTGATGGTGGTTGTTGTGGTAGTGAAGGTGTGTGTGATGGTGGTTGTGGTGGTAGTGTTGGCGGTGATGCAGGTAGTGATGGTGGTGGTGGTGGTGGTAGTGTTGGCGGTGATGCAGGTAGTGATGGTGGTGATAATGGGTTGGTTGCATTTGGTGATGTTGGTTGCCTCAAGGTAGGCAGATACCAGGCAGCCTCACTCCCATAGGATCGACGCTAATGAAAATAAATATGAAATTTTTATTTACGTATTTTTGAAGGCTTATGGTGGTATTAAAAGTTGTACAATAAATGTATGGAATGGAGATTTTTTATATTTTAATTGGAGCCACAGATTAAATGTATAAAATAAATATAAATATCTTACTTGCGACCGCTGATTGGCAAGCGATGACATCACTTATTAAGCTCCCCCCACTTAGTTAGATCAAACAGTAGAAGCGGGATATTTAAAACGGGAGGAAAGGTTGTGAATATTTTACAATTCGACCAGAGTTCCCGTTTTATTGTAAATTTCGTCAAACATTTTCTTATTGTATATGTATAATTTACATGGCAATATACACTGTATATTACATACTATTAAATATATATCTGATTAATAACATTTTATGCTAGTATACTTTGATTAGATAAAGGATCTATACAGTAATAATACCACAATATGACAAACGACAGAGGTGGCAAAAGGGGCGTGGCTTAGCGATGTTGAGAGTAGAGTTGTCAATTAGTGATTCTCTATGGGCCTGCGTGAGGCTACCTGGCGGCTACCTCCCTTGGGGTGCCTACACTTGGTGGTGGTGGTGATAATGGTGGAGGCGTCCTTGGAAGTTAGTTGTGGTGGACAGGTAACGGTGCTGGAGGGGGGTGGGGGTGAAAACACCTGGCAAGTACCTGGTGTGTGTGTGTGTGTGTGTGTGTGTGTGTGTGTGTGTGTGTGTGTATGTGTGTGTTACAGCTGGGAAATACCGAGAGAATAATCACCCCCCTCCCTACCACTACACCCTAAGGGGGAGAGGGGTGTTGTGGTGGTAGAGAGAGAGAGAGAGAGAGAGAGAGCTCAAGCTGAGGCGACGATATAAAGTGAGAATTGAGTGACAACAGGTGTGTGTGTGTGTGTGTGTGTGTGTGTGTGTGTGTGTGTGTGTGTGTGGATGAAGGTGACACACTCCGCCTACATTACTGCACAATAATCATCAATCTCTCTTAACACATATTGTGACTCACAGATAAACCAGAGTTTGAGTCAGATCGTTTCAAGCGACTCACGAACCTTGAGTCACATCTCTCATGGTGTTATACAGGTATATTAAACGAGTCATTGGATAATAGTTCATTCCTCTTCGACTTAACCTAACTTAACCTTACCCAATCTAACCTAACCTAACCTAACGCTTCCTCGAAGGGTTAGGTTAGGGTAATTAATCCTCAGGCGAAATAAGTGTGTGTGTGTGTGTGTGTGTGTGTGTGTGTCAAGGGCAGCGCCATTAAGCACTAGTGATGTAAGAGATTGTAGTAGTGGTAGTAATGATGCTTCTAGTATTGGTGGTTGTTGTGGTGAGATGGTGGTTGTTGTGGTGAGATGGTGGTGGTTGTGGTGGTGGTGAGATGGTGGTTGTTGTGGTGGTGGTGAGATGGTGGTTGTTGTGGTGGTGGTGAGATGGTGGTGGTGATTGGGTTAGGTTATGGCGTGATGATACAGTACAGGTGTCAAGATTCCTTCTCACATAGGCCTACAGCCCACGACCTAACCTAACACTAAGAGATAAGAATGACCATCATGCCAACTGAGGACGTCTATAACATTGTTTTCCCCTGAGTATAACCATGATAGGATCAGTGTGGCGAGACGAGAGATGGCGAGAGGGCGATTAAGATGGCTGTTGGCTCCAGTGTGTCGCCAACGTACTCGGAGGGGGCGGTGGGTTGTCGCCTAATTGATGATAGGCCTATGTAGGGGAGGGAGATGGTCAGGTAGGAAGGACAAGGTTGGGGAGGGATGGGAGAAGGATGGGTGATGGAAGGAAGGAAGGAAGGAAGGAAGACATGACTGAGGGCAGGAGGGACTGTAGGGAGGGTAGAAGGATGGGTGATGGAAGGAAGGAAGGAAGGAAGACATGACTGAGGCAGGAGGGACTGTAGGGGGTAGAAGGATGGGTGATGGAAGGAAGGAAGGAAGGAAGGAAGACATGACTGAGGGCAGGAGGGACTGTAGGGAGGGTAGAAGGATGGGTGATGGAAGGAAGGAAGGAAGGAAGGAAGGAAGACATGACTGAGGGCAGGAGGGACTGTAGGGAGGGTAGAAGGATGGGTGATGGAAGGAAGGAAGGAAGGAAGACATGACTGAGGGCAGGAGGGACTGTAGGGAGGGTAGAAGGATGGGTGATGGAAGGAAGGAAGGAAGGAAGACATGACTGAGGGCAGGAGAGGACTGTAGGGGGTAGAAGGATGGGTGATGGAAGGAAGGAAGGAAGGAAGGAAAGTGACTGAGGGCAGGAGAGGGACTGTAGGGGGGGTAGAAGGATGGGTGATGGGAAGGAAAGGGAAGGAAGGAAGGAGACATGACTGAGGGCAGGAGGGACTGTAGGGGTAGGATGGGTGATGGAAGGGAAGAAGGAAAGGAAGGAAGAAGGAAGACATGACTGAGGGCAGGAGGGACTGTAGGGAGGGTAGAAGGATGGGTGATGGAAGGAAGGAAGGAAGGAAGGAAGACATGACTGAGGGCAGGAGGGACTGTAGGGGGGGGTAGAAGGATGGGTGATGGAAGGAAGGAAGGAAGGAAGGAAGACATGACTGAGGGCAGGACACTGATATCAGCCTCCTCCACACACACACAGACAAAGGTGGTAGTTATGCGAGTCTAGTCAGCAGGCAATGAATTTAGTCCCTTTTATGGCAGATGTCCGAGGTGTGATAAGTGTCAGGAGGGGGGTGGTGACAATCAGAGCCTGGCGCCAGTACTTGCATCACAGTAGACACACACACACACACACACACACAGACAGACACACACACACGCGATCAGTGAAAGCTGGGTGAGGGAAGAGATGTAATGTGTGTGTGTGTGTGTGTGTGTGTGTGTGTGTGACCAATCCTCTGGCTGTGATTTACTTACCAAGGTCGCGTCTGTATTTCTGTTCATCACTAGGATTTGTTTCTCGGTATATTTCCATGATTTAGTGAGTCAGGCGCTGTGATTTGGGAGAGAGAGAGAGAGAGAGAGAGAGAATTTAGGGAGGAATCCGAAGAGGGAATGAGAGAATGTCTTGTGGTGGGCTCGCCTTGAGGACGCTGCTCTCACCTGTTAGTTGATGGTCTAAAACAAATAGCCGGACACACACACACACACACACACCGTAGACCTGTAACAGTTGAGTGACAAGAATTCCATATATTTGCCTGGTTGCTTGTTGACATATCTGACGTCACCTATTCTGAGGGATCATGTATGTAAAGAACGAGTGTGTCAATATTTTCTGTTTCACTCTTTTCTCTTTGTAGTTTAGTATTATTATTAATTTTTTACGTTATGGAATTTTTATAATGATTTGCATATATTTTTATTAGTAATTCGGTGTTTAATGTTATTTTGATATGAAGAAAAGCAGTATTGTTCGCTTGCTATAAATAATAACGTATCTTATAATTCACCGTGATACAGAATTGTCAAATGTCCAAGGGGGGGGGGGGTGTTGGCTATAAATGCATAATCATCCAAATATGTTCCACTAATAATTGTAACCTTTAATAAAAAACTACCAATAAATAATAAAAACATCTCACGAAAATATATGTTACGGTTGGTAGCTCTGTGGCGTCTCTTCACCTCGGGGGGATTGGTAATACTGTTGTTTTTTGGCGGGCTGAAGATTGACAAAAACAATTAATTTGGTCCCCAGGTAGGGTCGTCCTCTACACTGATGGTTCTGTTGACCCCGCTACAGGTTGGGCTGGGGCTGGTGTCTACATCTCCCGTCCGGATGCCCCTGAGCCTGTCAAACTGTCTCTCAGAGTTTCTGACAGGGCATCCTCCACTCAGGCTGAACTAATAGCCCTCCTTGCTGCCCTTCTCGCTGAGGAAGAAGCAGATGGTTTCTGCCCCTTGCTTGTCTGCTGCGATTCCAGGTCTGCTCTCGACGGGATCGCATTTGGATCAGGGGAAAATAAGGACCTCATCCTCCGAATACGAGGGTTAACATCCACACTTCAGGATGCAGGCCGCCCTGTGACATTCCTATGGATACCCAGTCATGTCGGTATCTTGGGGAATGAGGCAGCAGATGGCCTTGCCAAGACTGGCTGCAACAAGGCCACACCTGACTTCGTTGTTCCTCGAACACTTTTACAGATTAGGACCCAAATTCGCCTACGGGAAAGGGTCGTGGAAAGGGGACGTGATTGCTGCCCGTATCATCATTGGGTATGACTTTGCTTGGGAGATTGGTATCCCCGCATCCCCTGAGCGACGCTCTTGTGCATTATGCAGAAGACCCGACAGCAGCACCCTTATCCACTACCTCCTAAGATGTCCCCACACACAACGCTTCCGGGACGCCTGCTGGACCACCACTCCACGACCCTCTGACGGAGACACGATGATCCTCCCCATACTGGCCAGATATTTTGTAAATAATATTGATTATGTGTTAAAGGAATATCCTTCCTTCCTTAGGCTTTAGTAAGCCCCTTTATAATATTTATACTGTATATACTTGTCACACTTGCCAGATGCTTCTGGTGTCATTGTACAGGGGTACCTAGTGACAGCACTAGGATCCCGCTTCCTCTATCAAGGAATAAACAATTGAAATTGAACATTTAATTTATTTTTAATTTTTATTATTAGACGTTGCATGTTGTAGTGATTTAATGTTTGTGTAAGAATGATAAATGTGATAGGATAATGACATGGAGTGTTTGAATGTTTATAGATAAAATTGAGAACTTAAATTAGTATTATTAACTCCTGGTGATACGACATGGGTAAAAACGCTTCTGTTGACATGCGCGTGGTGTAATTTTGTTCACGAATAACAGTTATCTTATTTCTCTGTTTATCTTATAATGTTTAATATGTTGTTGTCTTGTGTTATCCTCACCACCTCATAAACTCGTTCTTCACTTCAACAACTGATAAATTTTTACAGATAAGAAAAAATGTTACTTTAGTTTAATAAATTTGTTTTGTTTGTCGTTTGTTTTACGTGTTGTTTAAGCTCCTGTGTGTTTGGTAGTCTATATATGTGAGTTATGTAGAAAATCTCAATATGTATTTCTAGTTAACATAAGGGGAATATATTTACTGTAGTGAAAATGTTGGTTTTCACATAACAGACAAACGCAGCCAACCTCTACACACACTCACACACATGATTTATTATTCCCCTTCGGATACGCTGCAGGAGAGTCTATTAACCTTACTCTTCATTTGTCTGTCTGTTTATCCTCAATTTCCCGTCATTACATCATACTGTACACACACACACACACACACACACACACACACACACATCAAGTCCCTCAGTCAAGACACTTGTCACCAAAGGAGTCGTGACAATCGTTGAACTCAGTGACCTATTTCAACAGTCTCAGGCGTTAGTAGACCGTAACGGTGAATTCACACACACACACACACACACACACACACACACACTCTTTCGATATCTCTAGGCTAAATACATAGGTTAGGTTAGTTCAGCCAAGGTGTTTGTTTACGCGTCCGAGAAACAAAACACTGTACCAACATATATTCCTTTAACTGAGGGGGCCTTGGTCCGGGGGGCTTTTGTCCGGGGGTTATTGTCCGGGGGGGTTATTGTCCGGGGGGAGGCTATTTTCCAGGGGTCTTTTGTCCTATGCTCCCTTTAACCCAGTGTCTTCCAGTCAGCTGAGTTTATACCAATCGAGAAGCAATTTAAAACCACATTACTGCCTCATTACCTTCTGAAATGAAACCAAACTTGACTAGGAAATCTTTTGTGTGTGTGTGTGTGTGTGTGTGTGTGTGTGTGTGTGTGTGTGTGTCGTTTTCTAGTCATTATCGGGAGTATCTTGAGACTGTCATCGTGTTTTTGTTTACTGTTGTTGTTTGTTTTTGTTGTTGAAGCATTATACATGTGACTTTCTACTCCTGTTATGGTTCATTTGTCTTATTATGCCCTTTCTCTCGGGAGTTTCTCTGACACACACACACGTGCACGCACTGATCGCTATAAGAACAGCCCAGTCCCAACCATTGTAAAATTATCAATAACTTGTAATAAACCAGTGTATTCACTCCCAGTAAACACTACTCCTTGCACTGTCACTATGTTGAAATGAACTGTAGTTTGAGCTTTTCCCCATCTAGTTATTATATGTCTTATTTGTGTCACTTATGTTACTTGTATATTATTTGTAATTCGTAACCCATTCCCCAAATATGTAACTGTATATTTTCAGCCTTCTGGCTGCCAAGTTCTTTCAATAAACCGTTAATTATTATTATTATTATTATTATTACACACACACACACACACACACACACACACATCAATAACACTTACCGCCATTATTACCTCACAGTTTCAGAAGTGATTTAAGGACAAATTTTAAAGCCAGAAGTCATGTTTGTATTGTATTAAAAAAAAGCTAATTGATATCTTTAAATAAACCGATATATTAGTTGAGAAAATTATAATTGATTATTGGTTAGGTTAAGTTCATGTTATGTTATATTATGTTAGCGTTAGGTTAGGTTGGGTTTATGTTATGTTAGCGTTAGGTTGGGTTTATGTTATGTTATGTTAGCGTTAGGTTGGGTTTATGTTATGTTATGTTAGTGTTAGGTTGGGTTTATGTTATGTTAGCGTTAGGTTAGGTTGGGTTTATGTTATTGTTAAGCGTTAGGTTAGGTTGGGTTTATGTTATGTTAGCGTTAGGTTGGGTTTATGTTATGTTATGTTAGCGTTAGGTTGGGTTTATGTTATGTTATGTTAGTGTTAGGTTGGGTTTATGTTATGTTAGCGTTAGGTTAGGTTGGGTTTATGTTATGTTAACGTTAGGTTAGGTTGGGTTTATGTTATGTTAGCGTTAGGGTTGGGTTTAACGTTAGGTTATCGATGTTAGCGTTAGGTGGGACTTGTATGTTATGTTAGCGTTAGGTTAGGTTGGAGTTTATGTTGTTATGTTAGCGTTAGGTTGGGTTTATGTTATGTTATGTTAGCGTTAGGTTGGGTATGTTATGTGCTTGGCGTTAGGTTGGGTTTATGTTATTAACGTTAGGTTAGGTTGGGTTATGTTATGTTATGTTAGCGTTAGGTTGGGTATATTATATTAGCGTTAGGTTGAGTTTATGTTATGTTAGCGTTAGGTTGGGTTTATGTTATGTTATGTTAGCGTTAGGTTGGGTTTATGTTATGTAGCGTTGATTAGGTTGGAGTTTTATGTTATGTTAGGTTAGGTTGGGTTTATGTTATGTTATGTTAGGTTAGGTTGGGTTTATGTTATGTTAGGTTAGGTTGGGTTTATGTTATGTTATGTTAGCGTTAGGTTGGGTTTATGTTATATTTATGTTGTTGGGTTTATATGTTGGGTTTATGTTATGTTATGTTAGCGTTAGGTTAGGTTGGGTTTATGTTATGTTATGTTAGCGTTAGGTTGGGTTTATGTTATGTTAGCGTTGGGTTGGGTTTTATGTTATGTTATGTTAGCGTTAGGTTGGGTTTATGTTATGTTATGTTAGCGTTAGGTTGGGTTTATGTTATGTTATAGGTTGGGTTTATGTTATGTTATGTTGGGTTTATGTTAGGTTAGAGTTAGGTTTATGTTATGTTATGTTAGGTTGGGTTTATGCGTTAGCGTTAGGTTGGGTTTATGTTATGTTATGTTAGTTATGTTAGGTTGGGTTTATGTTATGTTATGTTAGCGTTAGGTTGGGTTTATGTTTAGTTATGTTAGCGTTAGGTTGTTATGTTATGTTAGCGTTAGGTTGGGTTTTATGTTATTATGTTATGTTAGGTTGGGTTTATGTTATGTTAACGTTAGGTTAGGTTGGGTTTATGTTATGTTAGCGTTAGGTTGGGTTTATGTTATGTTATGTTAGCGTTAGGTTGGGTTTATGTTATGTTAGCGTTAGGTTGGGTTTATGTTATGTTAGCGTTAGGTTGGGTTTATGTTATGTTATGTTAGCGTTAGGTTGGGTTTATGTTATGTTATGTTAGCGTTAGGTTAGGTTGGGTTTATGTTGTGTTAGCGTTAGGTTAATATTTTGGTGAAATATACTGGGGTTCCTAATCTTCAATATAACCAATAATTACCTTCTGACGAGGAAATAAAACCTTTAGAATAAAACTCGTCATTACACTCCATGAAGGAACACCTCAAGTGGCCTCACACAAGACACATTACATCACGTTCAATATTTCCATTCATAATAACACCATTGTGAGACACTTCTTGCCAGCCAACGTGTTTCTCTTCCCCACCCCACCCCAACCCCTCCCCACCCCTCCCCCAACCCCTCCCACCTCCCAACCTCTCTACCTCTCCCCACCCCTCCCCACCACCCACACACTTCCTGCTACTCTATCCAGGAACTTGAATTTTGTTACGTAAGGTTAATTTAGTTAGGTTCACCTTACCTTACCTAACCTAACAACACCACACCTAACCTAACCTAACCTAACCTAACCTAACCTAACCTAACTTAGCCTCCGTCCAACTAACATCTAGGTTTGCGGTGGCCGAGTGGATATACAATACTCACCTCTTATCCTAAGGTGTCATTGGCTTCACCACTCAGGAACACCCCCGCCAAGTCGATCCATCTGTGAACGGGGGGGGAGCTTGATGGAGGTGGTTGAATGCATTGACGTTCCTTTGTCTTCCTTTGTATTCACTGTGTTCTGCCCGCTGTGTCCCTAATTCGGGCCCCACCTGCCACTCACTCTCGCTCACTTGTATACTGTCGTCACGGTGAGGAGGTGAAAGACGCTGACTTGGTTTAGGTTAGGTTATTTTCACAGCAAAGATAAGTTATATTAGTATTAAATGGTCGTCAGTAATCTCACTCAACCAAATATTCAATCAATCAATCGTCAATTATCAGAACTATAGTAAGATTGTAACGAGGAAGGAAGGATTTCACTTGAAGATTACTGTATACGCTGCCATCTATCTACCTATCCCTCTGTATACTTATCCACCTGTGTATTTACCCATCTACCTTTCCAGCTATCTGCTTATTCATCATATAGGGACGATATATAAAGCGAAATAACGATGGCTAAATTTATACAAGTTATCCCTATATAGTTACAAAGTGTTGTCATCAGAGAAAACGTGTAAGACTGCCGGGGTAACTATGAGAATCTGGTGCTTGGGGCTAAGTCCAAATAGGCCCCTGTCTAAGACTTATTTTAGGGTAGAAACTATTAGGAATATGAGCTATATGACCTATTGACAATGCCATTATATCAAAAGCACGTGGAAATAGTAATAGGTTGGTAAATAACTTTGTTCTTACGTAGAGAGGATGAAAATAACTATCCATCTTTCCCGCCAATTGACACAACCGAGGATAGGAATTTGATTTATCCTGAACCTCTGCAAAGAATTTGTTTACGTGACGTCATCCGGTAATAGCGGCTCTCAGCACCATACGTCACCATTACGAGGGCTTGTTTACGGGTTATTGTGCGAGTTATTGTGTAGAGAACCTGCCCCCTCTCTCTCTCTCATATTAACCCTCTCCATTGCCTCCCGTTAGGTGAGGTTAGGTGAGGTGAATCTTCATATAATACAAATTTCATTCACACACTTCCCTCCAGGTTTCATCCGGAAAGTTTATTCGTTGTTTCTGTAATTTTCCCAACATGATGGGTTAGGGGAAAAGGCCCGCCGGGTGAGCGTGCCTGGGTCCTGTTCCACCCACTACACCTGTCCGGACAACACAATTAGCCAAACTTACCTTAATTATCATACAGGTGTTGTTGCTTTTCCTACTGTGGTGTTGTTAGTCTGTTGTTGTTGTTTGTGAGGGTGATCTCTCTCTCTCTCTCTCTCTCTCTCTCTCTCTCTCAGGTCAGGTCAGGTCGGTCTGGCTAGAGACAAGACGGTATTGGATAGATATATCAAACAGTGGCTAGATATTGGAAAGATAATTGATAAGATTGATAATAGATAGTGGGTAGATAGCTAATGGATACTGGATTGATACTGGATAGATAATAGATACTGGATAGATATAGAGGGGGGGGGGGCGAGGCGATAAAAATTACCGTAGTCGACCATTGATTAGTATAGACCGTGTGTGTGTTGAGGCCAGAGGTGCCACTACCACCTCCACCACTACCTGCACCACTAACACCACCACTACCTACACCACTAACACCACCACTACCTGCACCACTAACACCACCACCACTACCTACACCACTAACACCACCACTACCTACACTACCACCTCCCCCTCACCACCACCACTCCCTCACCACCACTCCATCACTCTCCACCACGCGAGAATCCAATACACTCTCAATATAGCATTTTATTGCCCCAACACAGTCGCCGCCACAACACTACGATAAACTGATGTTGGTTTTTAATTGAAGGTTTAGGTCAGGTTTAGGTTAGGTCGGAAGTGGTGTTTTATTTTCTTCAGTATTTTGTATTTTTTTGTGTTTGGGTAATTATCCGGAATAACACGAAGAGAACACGGAAATAACACCGGAAAGAACACGGAAATAACATGGAAATAACACCGGAAAAACACGGAAATAACACCGGAAATAACATGGAAATAACACCGGAAAAACATGTAAATAACACGGAAATAACAAGAGAACACGGAAATAACCCATAATAATTCGAATGCTGAGCTACACAAGGTTCAATGTTAATTATTATATAACGCTACTGTGTGTATGAATGGGGGGGAGGGGGGAATTTTGGGTATCTCCCCTCCTCCTCCCCTCCTCCCCCCCACTACTGCAAGTTGACGGGTATGTCCAAGGGGGTAATCAATGAGAGGGGGGAGCAATACCTGTAGTGGTTTAGGAGGGCCATCTATGTATAATTTGACGGGGGTGATCGAGAGAGAGAGAGAGAGAGACTGACTTAACCCCTTGAGCACGACGATAACTTTTAAGTCTTCCTATACACAAGGGATTAAACTTTGTATTTCTCTTGGTATTTCATTAATTAACTCGATAAATATGTCGCAGTAACTAGCAGTCGTTATGGTGAACTGGACGGTGTCGTTAGGTTAAGTTTCTGATATTCAGGTCTTTGAATTTCAGTTTTGGTTGTTATGTTGGTCCTTGTGGACGTAGGAGAGAGAGAGAGAGAGAGAGAGAGAGAGAGAGTTATATTACCACCTAACAATCAGAGGGCCAAGGTAATTATGTATGTTGAATAGTGTTGGACCCTGGTGGGGAGGTGAGGGCTCGGGTGAAAGAGGATGTTGCCCCTCTTCCCCCTCCCCATCCTCACCCCTCTCTCCCCTCCCCCCCCCCCACTCATACAGGCCACACTTTCCTATTGTAGTTCGATGACCATGAAAATGATAAACAGAGAGAGGGACATTGTGGTGTTTCATATATGTGTGTTGGTGTGTCAGTGTTAGTCCGTGGTAGGAGTGTGTGGTGACTGCATCAGGATAGCCACACATCATTACATGTTATTAAAAGAAGAGAATTAATGTGTCGTAGATTATAATGTGAACAAGTGTCTTTCTACGTAGATCAAGAAAGATAATTATTTACTTGTGTAATTGAAAAGGTGATCGTGTTTGTGATGTGTTTTGGATGATGGAGTATGTAAGACGTGGTGAAAGGTGGTCCTCTTTGGTCTGATGGTTGCGTCCCTTCCTCACCAGAGATCTGTGTCACGGAACTGCGAAGCTTTCATTGTAGACCGCACCTCACGCTAGACTCTCAATATTGGGGTGTTGTGACGAGTGATAAATCCTCGAGTGTTTGGTGGACGAGGAAGGAGGAGGAGGACGATTTTCGAGAAGTAGAAAGATAAGGACGAGGTTTGAGGAAGATAAGGACGAGGTTCAAGGAGTAACCATCGAGTAATGAGGAAGACACCATCCACCACCATGACCAACACGTACCGCCTCAGCTGGGGGTCTGAGTGCTGGGTGCCGCTACAGGACTGCCAGAGACTACCTGTAGACATCGACCCCTTTGAGTACGAGATCCAACAGGTGAGTCTCCGTCTACTAACGTTTATTAACTTCACACCTGAGAAGTTTGGACCCCAGCTTACCTTACCTGTAATAGGTTTTGTGTGTCCAGATCAAGCTTAGAACCTCGAATCGAGTCTTATATCAGCTTATCTCATTACTATTACACCTGAGATGTTTAGACCCCAGCTTACTTTACTTGTAATAGATTTTGAATGGTCAGATCAAGCTTAGAACTCCGAATCGATTCCTATATCAGCTTATTTTAACATTTACAGGTTCGAAAGTTTTATATTAAAGCTTAGAGCCCCACAGAGGGAATTTATGGCAAGTTTATTTTTTCGCCATTAACAGAACTTAAAATCTCCACATCTTTAACACATCGTAAATGTTTATGTGACGTATTTTACCTCACTAAGGTATATTCCTCCTCCTCCTCCTCCTCCTCCTCCTCCTCCACATTAATGTCTCACGTCCCGAGTCTGACCGGGAGAGGGTGGAACAGGGGGGTGAAGGGTGTGCCGGGAGAAGGTGGAGACGAAGGGAGTGGGTGGGGAGAAAAAGAGAGGGTGGGGGGAAGGGAGTGGGCGGGGAGAGAGAGGGTGGGGGGGGGAGGTATATGTAATTCTCTTATGACTGTGTTTTGAATACCTGGGCAGTTATATTAGTTTATATATGATTAATTGATATAGGCTAGGGTGTCTAATCTTCAGGTAATGCGATTTTTTCTAATGTTTAAAACTGACGTAGAACCTAACCTAACCTAACCAAAACCTAACCTAACTTAATATAACATAACATCCGGTTAGGGTAATTAATTAATCACCAAGTGTAACAAATCAAGGTAGGCTAATCTTCAGGTGTTTCAATGAGGTAATTAGAGTCAAAAAGCCATAAAGAGACCATTATCATTAGGTGTACTTAAGAGGAGCTTGTGTTACCCGGATACCGCCGAGAGGTAGACCAGATACCGCCGTTATCAGTAGTGATGACGGGCGTCTTCCGTCAGCCACCTGTATGAGTATGTCCTGTAGAAGGCGCCGTATGGGTTGTAAAGTGATCGTCTGATGATAACTGACTCGGCTCACCGTCTTCGACTACCCTGGCGGTAAAGGATAGACGGTGTTGGGAAGACTACCACGAACATGACTGCGAGCTTATCTAAACTTACCTAACCTAGACTTAACGATCAATCAAACCTAACCTAAGTTAACCTAATCTAATCTAATCCAACACACCTCTCCACCCCCTCTCTCTCTCTCTCTCTCTCTCTCTCTCTCTCTCTCTCAGTCGGAAATTGCCACCAGGAACAGCTTGACCTCGGTGATTATCGTCCTCAGGTGTGGTTTATCTTACCTGTATGACGTCATCGCCCCTCAGGAGATCAAGGGGTAAGGCGGAAGGAGTTTTTCGTCTTCGTGATAACCGCTGACGTCACCATCATCGGCTCGGTGTGTTGGGATAACCGTCTGAGTACGATGACTTATCCCCCGAGTACGAGGTTAGGTTCTTGTTAATAAGTGCAGTTATAAAGTATGTTGTGTGTGTGTGTGTGTGTGTGTGTGTGTGTGTGTGTGTATCAGATAATTGTTTGGTAACCTGCAGGACGTGACAATGGTGGTGGGGAGCCAACATCCTGCACCATAACCACCTCCCTCCTCAACACTTCTACCACCAACACACCTTCACCACACTATCACCACCACACCACCACCATCACCAGGATAAAGTCAGGTAGTGTCGTCAGCCTGAGATAAACATCACGCCAGTAATGTTCCGGAAATAACCACGATAAGAAGACCTGCATCATGATTTATCCGGCCGGGGAGGTGCTGTAGAGGGCCGGGGAGGTGCTGTGGGGGTCAAAAAAGTAGTAGTAGTAGTAGTAGTTGTTGCAGTACTGGTAATAGCAACAACGTAAGATTATCCTATTAAAAACAGACCAGTGATTTGTTAAGAAGTCTCCAGCTGTTAAACCAATGTCAACAAACCCTGGAGCATAACAGCTGTCGAGTCTCACCCAGTACAGAGACAACAATACCAGGGTGGCACTGTAGGTGTTGTGGTGAGGGAAAATCAAGCACCATAACTATACCACCATCACCAACAACACTATAGCTACTACTACCATCATCAAATATCACCACACATCACCCCTACTACCACCATCACTAGCTACCACCACTACCACCCCACCATCACCAGTTACCAGCTACCATTACTACCAGCTACTACCACCACCACTACCACACACAGGAACATCTCAGGCCGTCTTTATTTACAAACACTGACGCCCCTCCTCCCACTGTTGACCTTTCTCGTTACCTCAGCCAGAGTCAGTCATAACACCTCTCTCTCTCTCTCTCTCTCTCTCTCTCTCTCTCTCTCTCTCTCAGTCGCAGTGATGTGTGTGATTTCTTGATTACAATGCGTCTCAACATTCTTATTTGACATTCTGCCTAAACATTCATTCATGACCTAACCTAACCAAAACATTCACCCATAACCTAACTTAACTTAAACATTCACTCAAAACCTTAGCCCTTATTTGGACCTCCTAACTCAACATTCGCTCGTTAACCAGACCACAACATTCATTCGTTAACCTAACCACAACATTCAGTGGTAAACCTGACCTTCACTTGATCTCCTTAACCTAAACATTCAGTAAACATCCTGTGTTAAGTGGGATTTTAGTAGTGTGTCGGGTGAAGGAAGCCCCCTGGTGGTGAAGGAAGCTCCATGGTGGTGAAGGAAGCCCCCTGGTGGTGAAGGAAGCCCCCTGAGTGGTGAAGGAAGCTCCATGGTGGTGAAGGATCCATAATGTGAAAAACTCCATGTTGGTGAAGGAAGCCCTATTAATTGTTGAAGGAAGCCCCTGAGTGGTGAAGGAAGGTACTACTGTATTAATCAACTTTTCGACACTAGATTGCCCCACAGCGAGTCACCCCCACTTGCCACACTCCTGCAGTAGTTAGTGAAGAGCTCACCAGAAGAACAGGAGGAGGAGGAGGAGGAGAGAGGTATTAGTAGAAGTGCCTATATGAATGCCCGCTCATAGTAATAATAAGACAAACATATACAGTAAATAAGTAATATACAGCGTTAATTAAAGTGACATTGAAGAGTGGCTAGAGAGAGAGAGAGAGAGAGAGAGAGAGAGAGAGAGAGATGTAAACCTTCCGTCTATACTCATGCACTCACCTGCACCCACTTTCACCCCCACTCGCATTTTACTCACGTACCCCCCCACTCGTACACCCCCACTCACGTACACCCCCACTCACGTACACCCCCACTCGTACACCCCACTCCGTACCCCCACTCACGTACCCCCACTCACGTACACCCCCACTCCTGTACCCCCACTCACGTACACCCCCACTCCATTACCCCCCACTCACGTACACCCCCACTCCATTACACCCCACTCACATTACCCCATGACACATTACGACACTTTATTTTTGGACACGCGTGACGACAGGAAACGGAAGATGATTGTGATGGCAGGAGAAATTTCCCCCTAACTTGTGAACAACACGGCGAGGCTTTTGTTGTGTGTGTGTGTGTGTGTGTGTGTGCGTGTGCGTGCGTGTGCGTGTGTCATGTTTACCACACCTGGATAGAGTTAATTAGTACACTGTTACCTGTGGTGTGATAATTCATTTGCGGCTAAAAGATTTATCCGGTCCCATTATGGTACTATACAGTTACTGTCTGTCTGTCTGATAGTTAAAATAGTATAGTAAATAATGATTGTAGTGATAATGATGACGATAATAACAACAACATTGACAAAGACAACAACAGCAATATGACCAACAATAACACTCAGTTGGTGTCGACAAAAACAATAATAACAACAATAATATCAATAACAACATCAAAGACTATATGAAGAACACCAACAACAACAACAACAACTACAACAACTATAACAACAACAACAAAAACAACAACAACAACTACAACAACAACAAAAACAAAAACAACAACAACACAGCTGGCAGATTTCAGGGACCCAGAGGTGACGGAATTTTCTGTTAACTTAGGAAATAAATCTAAAAATATCATGACATATTTAGTTTCCTGTGTGTGTGTGTGTGTGTGTGTGTGTGGTGTGGAGTGTGTGTGTGGTGTGGAGTGTGTGTGTTTGAGAGAGAGAAAGAGAGAGAGAGAGAGAGAGAGCCACACACGGCGCACTAGGAGGCATAAAACACACACATAGTTTATCATGGTCTAATAAACAGCTCAACTGGCTTCAACTTTACCACCTCGCCAAGCCCTTAACTGCGGGGCACGTGACGTCATCTACCCTCTCGAGGATTTACACAATCATTCACTCAATTGTTCTACCTGTGGGTATAAACCAATGTGCGTAGTTAGGTACGGTAGGCTCCAGGAGTAACTTGGGTGAGACGTAGTTAGGTATGGTAGGGTCTAGGAGTAACTTGGGTGAGGCGTAGTTATGGTAGAGATGCAAGGTAACTTGGGTGAGGCGTAGTTATGGTAGGGTCTAGGAGTAACTTGGGTGAGGCGTAGTTATGGTAGGGTCTAGGAGTAACTTGGGTGGGGACGTAGTTAGGTACAGTAGGCTCCAGGGTAACTTGGGTGAGGACGTGGTTATGGTAGGATCTGGGAGTAACTTGGGTGAGACGTAGTTAGGAATGAGTAGGGTCTAGGGTAACTTGGGTGAGACGTGGTTGTAATTGGGTCTAGGAGTAACTTGGGTGAGGCGTAGTTATGGTAGGATCTAGGGTAACTTGGGTGGGGCGTAGTTATGGTAGGTCTAGGAGTAACTTGGGTGAGACGTAGTTAGGTACGGTAGGCTCCAGGAGTAACTTAGATTGAGACATGGTTATGGTAGGGTCTAGGAGTAGCTTGGGTGAGGCGTAGGTACGGTAGGCTCCAGGAGTAACTTGGGTGAGACGTAGTTAGGTATGGTAGGGTCTAGGAGTAACTTGGGTGAGGCGTAGTTAGTTATGGTAAAGTCTAGGAGTAACTTGGGTGAGACGTAGTTAGGTATGGTAGGGTCTAGGAGTAACTTGGGTGAGACGTAGTTAGGTATGGTAACTTATGTGATGGTGTAAATGTGTTTTAAGGTAAATTTAATGTAAGAATATTGATCTATTTTGTCGTAAGTGAAAAGTTAAGAGAAAAAATTATTGTTTGAGTCTTTTGAGAATCCATTTTTATGTCTTAATATATGAGTTAGTTACTGAGCGTTAAACTTATCTTACGATCTTTTAAAAATAATGAACTAGATATTTTGATAATTAGGATAAAAAAAATTACTTAGTAACCTTTGAAAATACTGAGGGAGTTAGATACGTGTTTTTGTATTTTTTTTTAAATTAGCTAAAAAATTACATTGCAAACCCTTCAGAATTATGACTTATATTTTGTAACATATTTTGATAATGAGGGTAAATTTAACATGCCAACCTTTGTGACTCCTCAACCACGGCTTCCCTCCCTCCCTCCCCTCCCCCCCCATCCCTCTCCCCTCCCTCTCCGCCCCCTTCAGCAGGTGTGTGGGGAAGTAGAGTAAGATGGTACAATATCTGGGTCACTAACGAGGGGAAAGAGGTGGGTGACTTAAACGAGGCGAAGGGGATTTTAGGTCAGTCATGAGAGGTCAAAAGGTTAGTCAGGGAGGATAACGTCATGGAAGTGTCAGCTGGGGTTCAGGAGGTGTCAGGAAGTGTCAGCTGGGGTTCAGGAGGTGTCAGGAAGTGTCAGCTTGGGTTCAGGAGGTGTCAGGAAGTGTCAGCAGGTATCAAGAACTGTTAGCAAATGTAAGGAAGTGTCAACAAGTATTAGGAAGTGTCAACAGGTGTCAGGGTCTGTCAGGTGTCAGGAGGTGTCAGGATAAGAAGCGACAATACCGTTCTGTTACACGTGTGTCTTCCCCCTCTCCGTGGTGTTAAGGAACCTTGGACGGAGAGCATCAACATTACCTGCCTCTGCTGTAGACTTCTGTAGGTGCTGTAGCCTATTCCCCTCTCACCATCCCTCTCCTCTCTCTCACCATCCCTCTCCCTCTCACCATCCCTCTCCTCCCTCTCGTCATCCCTCTCCCTCTCACCATCCCCCTCCTCCCTCTCACCATCCCTCTCCCTCTCTCCCTCCTCCCACGTCCTCCCATCCCCTCCCTCTCCTCATCCCTCTCCTCCTCTCGTCATCCCCTCTCCTCTATCTCTATCCTCTCTCACTGTCCCTCTCCTCCCCCTCTCACCATCCCCTCTCTGCATCCTCTCCTCCCTCTCTCCATCCTCTCCTGCATCCTCTCTCCCTCTCTGTCCCCCTCCCCTCCTGTCCCTCCCTCCCCCTCACCATCCCTCTCCTCACTCTCACCATCCCTCTCCTCCCTCTCACCATCCCTCTCCTCCCTCTCACCAATTTGTCATATCAGTCTAGCTTTGTGTTGTGATGACGTCATGAGGTGAGGCAAGGAGGCAGTGTGAGGTCACCGTCGGTTGGTATATCAACTCAGACGCGGCTCAGAGTGCCAGTTACTGTGTGGGGCAGTGCCTTGGTGAGTGCCGCCCCTAGTGCCAAGTGCATTAGGTTACCGTTCTTTTCCGTGCGCGTTAGGGGATTGGTGTACAGGACAGTAGGTGTGTGTGTGGTGATGGTGGTGTGGTGATGATAGTGTGATATAGTGATGGTGGTGTGGTGATGGTTGTGTGTGGTGTTGTGGTGGTTAGTGATGGTGTGGTGTAATGATAGTGTGATATAGTGATGGTGTGTGTGGTGTTGTGGTGGTTAGTGATGGTGTGGTGTAATGGTAGTGTGATATAGTGTGGGTATGTGTGGTGTTGTGGTGGTTAGTGATGGTGTGGTGGTGATAGTGTGATGTAAGTGTGATGACTGGGTGATCTAATGTGAAATATGGTAATACTCAGTGATTTTCTCTCTCTCTCTCTCTCTTCTCTTCTCACACACACACACACACACACCAAAAAGAAGCACTTGTCGATGTGTTCACTCCTGCATAACGTAATCCATTTGATGTCATGACTCAACTATGTTTATTAAATAATCCTTTCTCTCTCTGTTTATATTACTCTGGCACAATGATTGAAAAATACTTGTGTTTATTACCTGATAATAAGCCTGTGGGTGTGTGTGTAGTGTGAGGTGTAGGAGTGTGGGGTGTGTAGTGAGGGTAGTGTGAGGGGTGTGTGTAGGAGGTGTAGTGGAGGGGTGAGGTGGGTGTGGTGTGTGTGTGTGGTGTGAGGTGAAAGAGGGTGTGTGGGTGTGTAGGAGGGTGTAGTGTGAGGGTGTGTGGGTGTGTAGTGAGGGTGTGGGTGTGTAGTGTGAGGGTGTGTGTGTGTAGTGTGAGGGTGTAGTGTGAGGGTGTGGGTGTGTAGTGTGAGGGTGTGTGTGTGTAGTGTGAGGGTGTAGTGTGAGGGTGTGGGTGTGTAGTGTGAGGGTGTGTATGTGTGAGGGTGTAGTGTCAGGGTGTAGTGTGAGGGTGTGGTGAATGTCTGGGTGTAGTGTGAGGGTGTAGTGTGAGTGTGAGGGTGTAGTGAGTGTAGTGTGAGGGTGTGGTGAATGTCTGGGTGTAGTGTGAGGTAGTGTGTAATGGTGAGGCTGTGGTGATATGCTTACCACACTCACCACACTTCACACATATCTTCCTAAATCAACCGTGTGTGATGGTGAACAGTGATGAAAATAGTGACTGAGGCGATGGAATGGTGACTCTGAAATGGTGGTTATAGTGACCATTAGCTGATATGGTGACCATGATGGCTGTAGTGACGCGAACGATGGTGAAAATGGTGATGGTGGTGAATTATAGTGAAAACAGTGATACAGTGAAATTAAGATACTAGTGATGGTGATGTGTGATGATGATGATTTTGATAGTGATGGTGATGAAATAACAATACTGACCTGAAAATCATTATAGTGACCTGTGGTAAGCGTTATAGTGACTGATGGTGAAGAGAAGATGGTGACAACAGAAGATGAAAGAACAATATTAATCATGGTAACTCGGTGATGGCTATAGGCTGGTGACAGTTTTATAGTGAATGTGTTGGTGACAATTGATGGTGACACCCTTATAGTGAGTGTGATGGTGACCGTGAATTAGGTTATGTGATCACCATTACACTTCAACAGGCAGATATTTGGTGTATTCGTGA
>NW_024716296.1:62500-67500 GCF_018991925.1 Homarus americanus | reverse complement strand
CAGAAGAGAACAGCAGAATAACAACACGGAACATCAATACAAGCAGAAAACAGTAGCAGGACTAAGACTTTACCGAGAGTGTGGGAACCATGACTCAGGTCTAAGACACACACGGAGGAGGGGGGGGGGGGTCACACGGGCCCAAAACCTGATAGGCCCCAGAGCTAATGGGCCCCTAACCTAACGTAGCTTAAACTTATCCTAATCAAACCTTATCTGGTAGGATGAGTGTTGTGGTGGGCGTGGCAAGTGAGTGGAATGGTGGTAGTAGTTGTGGTAGTGGCGCCAGGAAGGAGTCTGGTAGTAAACAAACAATCACAAATGCACACACACACACAAAAAAAAAGGCGCACGAAAAGCCTTATTGCCTGGGACATCTTTGCTCTCTCTCTCTCTCTCTCTCTCTCTCTCTCTCTCTCTCTCTCTCTCTCTCTCTCAGCCTGACTCACACCCATTATATAGACAGTTTAGCTGCGACACTCGTCTTCGGGTCTTCTAATAAGCCATCAATTCTGCGACATTTTTTTTTGTGTAAACAAAGATTTTTTTTCATTATGTAAACAAGATGAGAATGATGTTGTTTATGATGATGATGATGATGATGATAGGGAGGATGTAACGAAGAGGAATACAGTGATAATAATGAGAGAGAGAGAGAGAGGTAAGAAGCTTGTGTACCTCTGTGTGAGTTTGTCTATGTGGGCGAATGAAAGTGTGGGTGTGTACATGTTCGCGTGTAAATATGTGTACATATATCTCCTTGCGTGTGTGTACCTGTGTTATTACCGACAAGAGGTAACTTACACCCACACACACACACGTACGTCATTTGTTATATCAAGTAATGTACAGGTTATGTGTACTTGAAAACCTGTACTGTTATTATTACACGTTGGCTATTTTTAGAACCATTTGGCTATATGTAGAACATCTTGGCTATATTTACCTGTGGATGACTCCTGTTTGGCTATTTTAAGGCTAAATGACGTCAATGACCCAAGTACTCTAGCTGGCTGTATATTGATGTCATTACTGGTACTAATTAAAGGGTAAATGATGGTGTTTGATATTATTTAAAAGTTAATTTAGATGTGTATATGAGGGTGTTTGTTATTATTATTATTATTACAAATCACAAAGTCCAAATAAGACAGATGGTGGTAAGGTGTCATGGCACTGTGACGTCAACAGTAGACACTCAGAGGCAAGGAAGGAATGTCACTACTAAGAATTATTCATTAAAATATACTGACTTTTTTTTTTTTACTATGTGATGACGATGATGCCAAGAGTGACGTCATAACTTACGTCAAGGGGTCAGTCCTCTCTTTCTCGACCAATCAGGCATAGAGCTAACTGATCCAAGCCAATCAGGGTAAAGGGCTGTGTTCACTTGGGTCACGCCATGAACATAGGACTCTTGACTCTTTATAAGTAAAGGTGGTGCTGTGGTGGTGCTGTGGTTGAGCTGTGGTGGTGCTGTGGTGGTGCTGTGGTTGAGCTGTGGTGGTGGTCTTCTTGGGGCGCTCCTGACCTCACTAGGCTCACACGTATCCGATGGTGTTGTGGTAAATATGTCTCTCCTCAAGGTGGTAGACGTGTTTTTTTCCGGTTTTGTTTTTGTTTTATTGTGATTTATTGTGTTTTTTGTGTTTGTTGTGTTTTATTCTGCTTTTTGTTGTTTTGATTTGTTTTGGGTGTTTTTTTTCTGTGTATTTTTATTTGTTTTTCTCCTACTTTTCTGTTTTTCTCGTTTTTCTCTGTTTTTCTGTTTTCTTTTGTTTTTTCGCTATTTTCTGTTTTTTTCATTTTTTTCTATTTTCTCTGTTATTCCTGTTTTTATCTGTTTCCCTGTATATCCTCTGATTTATCCTCCATTATCTTCGTTTTTCTTCTTCACAAACCACAATTAATCTCACCTGCTTTAATTAACATCACAATTATCAGACTTACCCTATTATCCACTACGTCTAAAGTCACCTTAATTAGTCGTCTTATTTTGACCTTTTTATTTGGGGTTAATGAGGTCAAAGGTCAGGTATTGTATGACCTCATGACCTGTTTTGGTGGTGGTGTTATTTTAGCGTTTATCCTGTCAGTTCTTCCTTCCCTCCCTCCTCTTCCTTTCCTTCTTTTCCTCCTTCCTTCATTCCTTCCCTTCCTTCTTTACTTCCTTCCTTTCCTTCCTTTTTCCTTCCTTCCTTCCTTCCTTCCTTCCTTCTTACTTCCTTCCTTCTTCCCTTCCTTCCATCCTTCTCTCCTCTCCATCCTTCCCTCTACCCTCCTCCTTCTTCTCTTCCTCCTCCTTCTTCCCTCCTCCTCCCTCCTCTATCTCTTCTTCCACTCTGACCCTCCCCATCTACCTCTGATCCCCTCCTCCCCACAGGTTAGGTTAGGTTTGTATTTATGATTCACGGTGACTGTGTTAAACCATCGTCCTCTAATAAACCATCGTCCTCAAGGTTAAACCATCGTCCTCAAAGGGTTAAACCATCGTCCTCAAAGGTTAAACCATCGTCCTCAAAGGGTTAAACCATCGTCCTCAAAGGGTTAAACCATCGTCCTCAAGGGTTAAACCATCGTCCTCAAAGGGTTAAACCATCGTCCTCAAGGGTTAAACCATCGTCCTCAAAGGGTTAAACCATCGTCCTCAAAGGGGTTAAACCATCGTCCTCAAAGGGTTAAACCATCGTCCTCAGTTAAACCATCGTCCTCAAGGTTAAACCATCGTCCTCAAAGGGTTATGGAAAACAAGTGGAGAAAAAGCAAACCAAGAGAAGGTGGATGAATATAGGGAGAGGGTGGAGCACACACACACACCACACACACCACACACACACACACCACACACACACACACACACACACACACACACACACACCCACACCCCCCACACCCACCCCCCACACACACACCCCCACACACCCCCCACACACACACACCCCCACACACACAACACCCCCCCACACACACACACCCCCCCACACACCCCACACACCCCCCCACACACACCCACACACACCACACACACCCCCCACACACACACCACACAACACACCCACACACCACACCACACACACCCCCACACACACACACACCCCCCACACACACACACACACACACACACACAGTAGTTATTTAATGCAAGAGGTGGTGGTGGTGGTGTGAGGTGGGGTTCAGGTGGTGGTGTGGGTGGGTGGGTGTAGGTGGTGGTGTGGTGGGTTCAGGTGGTGTGTAGGTGGGTTCAGGTGGTGGTGTAGGTGGTGGTGTAGGTGGTGGTGTAGGTGTGGTGTGTGTGAGGTGGTGTGGTGGGTTCAGGTGGTGGTGTGGGTGGTGGTGTAGGTGGGTTCAGGTGGTGGTGTAGGTGGGTTCAGGTGGTGGTGGTGTGGTTGTGTAGGTGTGTAGGTGGGTTCAGGTGTGTAGGTGGGGTTCAGGTGTAGGTGGGTTCAGGTGGTGGTGTGTGGTGGGGTGTGGTGGGGTTCAGGTGGTGGTGTGGTGGGTTCAGGTGGTGGGTGTGGTGGTGGTGTAGGTGGGTTCGTGGTGGTGTAGGTGGGTTCAGGTAGGTGTAGGTGGTGGTGTGGTGGGTTCAGGTGGTGTGGGTGGGTTCAGGTGGTGGTGTAGGTGGGTTCAGGGTGTGGTGGGTGTGTAGGTGGTGGTGTGGTGGGTTCAGGTGGTGTGGTGTGGTGGGTTCAGGTGGTGTGTAGGTGGGTTCAGGTGGTGGTGTGGGTGGGTTCAGGTGGTGGTGTAGGTGGGTTCAGGTGGTGTAGGTGGGTTCAGGTGGTGGTGTGGTGGGTTCAGGTGGTGGTGTGGTGGTGGTAGGTGGTGGGGTGTGTAGGTGGGTTCAGGTGGTGGTGGGGTGGGTGGTGTAGGTGGTGGTGTGGGGGTTCAGGTGGTGTGAGGTGGGTTCAGGTGGTGTGTGGTGGGTTCAGGTGGTGGTGGTGGTGTAGGTGGGTTCAGGTGGTGTAGGTGGTCAGTGTGGTGTGGGTGGGTGTGGTGTGTGTGGGGTTCAGGTGGTGTGGGGTGGTTCAGGTGGTGTAGGTGGGTTCAGGTGGTGGGGTGGGGTTCAGGTGGTGGTGTAGGTGGTGGTGTAGGTGTGGTGTGGGGTGGGGTTCAGGTGGTGTGGTGGGGTGTAGGTGGTGTGGTGGTGGTGTGGTGGGGTTCAGGTGGTGGTGTGGGGGTGGGTGGGTGGGGTTCAGGTGGTGGTGTGGGTGGGTTTAGGTGGTGTGGGTGGGTTCAGGTGGTGGTGTAGGTGGTGGTGTGGTGTGGTGGTGGGTGGGGTGTAGGTGGGTTCGGTGGTGTGGGTGGGTTCAGGTGGTGGTGGGTGGTGGTGTGGTGGTGGTGGTGTAGGTGGGTTCAGGTGGGGTGTAGGTGGTGGTGTAGGTGGGTTCAGGTGGTGGTGTGGTGGTGGTGTGGGGTTCAGGTGGTGGTGTGGGTGGGTTCAGGTGGTGGTGTGGGGTCAGGTTGGTGGTGGTGTGGTGGGTTCAGGTGGTGTAGGTGGGTTCAGGTGGTGGTGTGGGTGGGTTTGGTGGTGGTGTGGTGGGTTCAGGTGGTGTGGTGTGGGTGGGTTCAGGTGGTGGTGTGGGGTTCAGGTGTGGTGGTGTGGGTGGGTTCAGGTGGTGGTGTGGGTGGTGGTGTGGGTGGGTTCAGGTGGTGGTGTGGGTGGGTTCAGGTGGTGTGTGGTGGTGGTGTGGGTGGTTCAGGTGGTGTGGGTGGGTTCAGGTGGGTGGTGTGGGTGGTGGTGTAGGTGGGTTCAGGTGGTGGTGGTGTGGGGTGTGGGTGGGTTCAGGTGGTGGTGAGGTGGGTTCAGGTGGTGGTGTGTGGGTGGGTTCAGGTGGGGTGGTGTGGGTTCAGGTGGTGGTGTGGGTGGTGGTGTGGGTGGGTTGGTGGTGGTGTGGGGTGGGTTCAGGTGGTGGTGGGTGGGTTCAGGTGGTGGTGTGGTGGGTTCAGGTGGTGGTGTAGGTGGGTTCCAGGTGGTGGTGTGGGTGGGTTCAGGTGGTGGG
>NW_024716296.1:0-55000 GCF_018991925.1 Homarus americanus | reverse complement strand
TTAACCTTGAGAGAGTGAGGAAAGTATTCATAACATATAGTCACGTATGATGAAAGTGACCTCGAGTGATGCAAAAACAAATTTCTTGTCAGTTTTAGCGAAATCTCAGTCGGTGTGACAAGTTTCCTGGATAAAGTTTTGTGTCTTCGTGGTAACAACTGTAATAAGTAACTTCTATTGTCGTATCAGAGGTGACGCTAGTGTGTTACAGTAGTGGGAGAAGCATAACACCTCCTTATGCCCGCCAGTTGTCAGTTACGAAGTCTAAAACCGTTTTCGATTTTCGTCTGTCGTGGAAACGGAATTTTAATGTCGATCTGACAGCACGACGCAACACTGTGGGCCGGTGAGCAGCCTCCCAGGCGCCACACAGCTCACCCCACCCAAGGCACAAGTATATATATATTTTGACGTATATCCCGGGCAAGCAGACTCGCCCAAGATTATCCAAACTCACATCCAAGATATCGTACAGCCGAAGTTTCATAAAGTAAATTAGGTAGCGGGAGAACACGACTGTGGGAGATGTGAGCTGCCTGACGAAGTAGCTGTAGCAGTGTTAACCCTCCAGCCTCCCCTCCACCACCTGCGGCTCACACTGGCGCCGAGGGAAAAACTGGAATCGTCTTAATATATTCAACAAGGCACGGCCGAGGGTTTTATCATCTCTGGTTCAAGATTACACAAAACATAGTAGTTTAGGAAAAAAAATTGAACAAATGAGATATCGGTGCTGGTGACTGATCTGCTGCTATAAGTGTTGAGGCTTTATTTATATACCGTTTTGTGGGCTGCTAGATTGATTTTAGTTGAGAAAAGAAGTTTTTAAGTGTCGTAGAAGTAAATAAGGGTGTATGAGAGGTGTAGAGACGGTTAGAGTGATGTGTGTTGGGTGTGGCCTAGCGTCTCCTGTCTGTCAGAGGGCAGACTTTCTCCCTCGCCCCCTGACCGCCTCTCCTCTACAACAAATCAACTTTATGTTATCATAGGAACATATTTTTTTTGTTGTGCGACGCTGACACACAACTTTTATTTGTGTGTTCATAGTTAGTGTATTGCAGCGGAGGTAGTGTTTGTGGTGTGTTGTGGCGGGCGTGGAGACCAGTCAGCAACCTTATTCTGCACTACAAATAGCTCGTAAAATAAATGGTATCGGACTAGCGATAATGCATTTTGATGTGGACGATTCTCGGCGATTTTGAGAGCTGGTCCCGACCTGATCGTTTGTGGGGCGATCGTCCGCCGGGAACACAGTGAGACAGTCAGGAAGGAAATATTTGTCACTGAGCTTCACACAACTTTGTTTCTTGGAGATTATTTAAGTTGAGTGGCGACGTGGTAGAGAAGGGAGGAGTCGGGTGGAGGTAGCGTGAGGATGAGTGAGGAGGAGAAGGAGAAGGAGAAGCGGGGAGTGTGGCGCCTGTGGGCGTGGGGGCGGAAGGGGCGACGCAGGTACACTCTGAGGGACGTCCAGTCTGAGGAGGACGTGTGCCTCTACAAGGACCCGGTGCCTGTCCTTAAGAAGGGTTACACGTCAGACGATCACCTGTTAGATCAGCGCCGCCCTCACGCCCAATCTGACGACGATGAGGGCGAGAGCGAAGACCCAGACCGTGCCCTGTCTATATGGGAGTCGCTCGCCTGGCGAGACGACAGTCAGGATTCGGAGGACGTGTCCACTGATAAAGACATTACCGAGAGCGAGGTGGAGACCACTGAGAGTGAGAGTGAGGAGGTGAAGAAGGATGGCGGTGCCGTACAGACTATAGTGGAGCGGCTGAGGGCGTGTGGGGCCGGGCATGGGAGGGCAGGCAACCTAAATTGGCCCAACATCGACACGTGGACCTCACATGACCTGAAGCAGTTCCTCATCAACAAGGCACAGCTAGAGCTGGGAGGGCCCTATGATAATGATAGCGTTAATAGTATTGAGATGAAATCTTATGTCCACAATAATTGTAACACTCTTGCTAGCCGGCAAGTGTCACCAGCCCCGGCCATCCCCACCCCACCGGGGGCCACCCCTCGCCCCGTGCCCCTGAGGCCTCGGGGGCGAGGCAGGACTGTAGCGTCGGCCCTCTTAAGGAGGGGTGGGAGGGCCCGGAAAACCAACCAGAGGAGTTCGATGCAGCTGGAACACGTGATGCGAGACTTATCACCACCACCACCACGTCCTCGTCTCTGGTCACTACCAGCCATCATCGTCACCACTTTCGATAACCCCTTGAAGACTCCTTCTCCACCAGGCTTCAGCAACAGCCTCTCCAACAGCATGAACTACTTGACGGTGCCCAACGCCCACACCTACCGTCCCCGTCAGGACACTGAGGACACCCAGAGTGAGCCGTGTTCCACGATGGACGCAATCATGCCCTGTGTCGACAGTGACAAGAAGACCGTCCCTGGAGGTCTGGCCAGCGCCACCAAGTTGGGGTCCATCATGGACTTGTGGTCTGGCCAGTGGCAGGTGCAGGAGGACAGAGAGGCCAGCGACGGCAGACCTTACCCTTCGGGGTCACCACCACCAGACCCAAGACCACAAGCCAACCCAGAGTACCTCCAGTACGAAGAGTCCTTCGTAAGTGTTGCCCTTCTGTCCCTTCTGCAGGTGATAGGTACAATAACTCACTACTGCAGGTGTTAGGTATAATAACTCACTACTGCAGGTGTTAGGTATAATAATTCACTACTGCAGGTGTTAGGTATAATAACTCACTGCTGCAGGTGTTAGGTATAATAATTCACTACTGCAGGTGTTAGGTATAATAACTCACTACTGCAGGTGTTAGGTATAATAACTCACTGCTGCAGGTGTTAGGTATAATAACTCACTATTACAGGTGTTTGGTATAATAACTAAACTACTACAGGTGTTATACTTATGTTAGGTATAATAACTCACTATTGCAGGTGTTAGGTATAATAACTCACTACTACAGGTGTTATATTTGTGTTAGGTATAATAACTCATTACTGCAGGTGTTAGGTATAATAACTCACTGCTGCAGGTGTTAGGTATAATAACTCACTACTACAGGTGTTAGGTATAATAACTCACTATTACAGGTGTTTGGTATAATAACTAAACTACTACAGGTGTTATACTTATGTTAGGTATAATAACTCACTATTGCAGGTGTTAGGTATAATAACTCACTACTACCGGTGTTATATTTGTGTTAGGTATAATAACTCATTACTGCAGGTGTTAGGTATAATAACTCACTGCTGCAGGTGTTAGGTATAATAACTCATTATTGCAGGTGTTTGGTATAATAACTCACTGCTGCAGGTGTTAGGTATAATAACTCACTATTACAGGTGTTAGGTATAATAACTCATTATTGCAGGTGTTTGGTATAATAACTCACTGCTGCAGGTGTTAGGTATAATAACTCACTACTGCAGGTGTTATATTTGTGTTAGGTTTAATAACTCATTACTGCAGGTGTTAGGTATAATAACTCATTATTGCAGGTGTTTGGTATAATAACTCACTGCTGCAGGTGTTAGGCATAATAACTCACTACTACAGGTGTTAGGTATAATAACTCACTATTACAGGTGTTAGGTATAATAACTCACTACTACAGGTGTTAGGTATAATAACTCACTACTACAGGTGTTAGGTATAATAACTCACTATTACAGGTGTTAGGTATAATAACTCACTACTACAGGTGTTAGGTATAATAACTCACAACTACAGGTGTTAGGTATAATAACTCACTACTACAGGTGTTAGGTATAATAACTCACTACTACAGGTGTTAGGTATAATAACTCACTATTACAGGTGTTAGGTATAATAACTCACTATTACAGGTGTTAGGTGTAATAACTCACTACTACAGGTGTTAGGTATAATAACTCACTACTACAAGTGTTAGGTATAATAACTCACTACTGCAGGTGTTAGGTATAATAGTTCTACACCTGTATACTTCATTAATAATAAATAAACACGATCTGTTCCCTCATGTGTTATAATGGCGACTGTCCCTGTTCTGTTTCACGCAGCGCGAGGTAATGTTGTCCAGGCAATTACTAGAAGCCACCCACAGGTACCATTGCTGCGGGCGTGGCATGCCGCCCACCAGTGTTACCACCGCCTCTTATGCTACACTTCCCCAAGGATAACACTGTTACTTGTTCCCCTCCATAAGTCATTAATTTAAACATGGCTTCAGTTGATTATATTCATTTGTGTTTAAGTTTGTGTTGACTTTAGCGTGTAGGCAGTGCTGGGTTATTGACAAGGGCAGCACCAGCAGGAGAAGCAGCAGCAGTGGTAGCAGCTTCTTGCATGTTAACCGTATTGAGTTGTGCTTCCCCCGTGTACTGTACAGTGTAGCAGCCAATCTCTACAGTTGAGTCGCCCCATCTCCACCACCAACCATCACCATCACCCACCACCACCATCCCTCGTCCCCACCACCACCACCATCCCTCGTCCCCACCCCCCATCACCACCCCCCATCACCACCACCACCACCACCATCCTCGTCCCCACCCCATCACCACCCCCCATCACCACCACACCCACCACCACCATCCTCGTCCCCACCCCCATCACCACTCCCATCACCACCCCCACCATCTCACCACCACCCCCACCACCTCACTCTCACCACCACCGCCTCAATGTGTGCTAGTGATAGTCATGTAGCCTCTGATAGCCCCATAGACTGCACCAATAGGCTAGACACCTCAGTATATATAACAGGTCACCAGGCTCCCTCACTCCTGTGTTCTTTATTCCACATATGAGACCATATGTGTAGCAGGTGTGGCACTAGACCATATGTGTAGCGGGTGTGGCACTAGGTGGCGTGGCGCCACAGGTGAGGAATATGTGGCATCACCTCAAACACCTGCCACCTGTGTGGGTCATGTACTATACACCTGGCTAGTAGGATGTTATCTCCTGACCTAACCTAACCCTACCTTAACCTAATCTAACCTAATTGTTCCTTAACCTAACCTAACCTAACCCTGGATTAGAGGAGGGGCTAATTCAGTACACAAGTTGACCTCTGTATATACACCAGAGTGAAGGAGTCGAATCTACTTACCATGATCCTACCCACCTACCATGATCCTACCCACCTACCATGATCCTACCCACCTACCATGATCCTACCCACCTACCATGATCCTACCCACCTACCATGATCCTACCCACCTACCATGATCCTACCCACCTACCATGATCTACCCACCTACCATGATCTACCCACCTACCGCAGTCTACCCACTACCATGATCCTACCCACCTACCATGAGCTACCCACTACCATGAGCTACCCACCACCGCCCAGTCCTACCCACCTACCATGATCCTACCCACCTACCTTGATCTACCCACCTACCATGATCTACCCACCTACCATGATCTACCCACCTACCATGATCCTACCCACCTACCACCGCCCAGTCCTACCCACCTACCATGATCCTACCCACTACCATGATCCTACCCACCTACCATGATCACCCACCTACCACGCAGTCTACCCACCTACCATGATCTACCCACCTACATGATCACCCACCTACCACTTGATCTACCCACCTACCATGATCTACCCACCTACCATGATCCTACCCACCTACCATGATCTACCCACCTACCATGATCCTACCCACCTACCAGTCCTACCACTACCATGATCCCTGCCCACCTACCATGATCTACCCACCTGCCATGATCTGCCACCTACCACTTGATCTGCCCACCTACCATGATCTGCCCACCTACCATGATCTACCCACCATGATCTACCCACCTACATGATCTACCCACCTACCGCAGTCTACCCACCTACTTAGTCTACCCACCTACCGCAATCCTACCCACCTACCATGATCCTACCCACCTACCATGATCACCCACCTACCATGATCTACCCACCTACAAGTCTACCCACCTACCATAGTCTACCCACCTACCATGATCTACCCACCTACCATGATCTGCCCACCTACCACGCAGTCTACCCACCTACCATGATCTACCCACCATGGTCCTACCCACCTACCATGATCTACCCACCTGTGCTTGATCCTACCCACCTACCATGATCTACCCACCTACCATGATCCTACCCACCTACCATGATCTACCCACCTACCATGATCTACCCACCTACCATGATCTACCCACCTACCATGATCTACCCACCTACCATGATCCTACCCTAAATACTACCATACTCGACTCTAGACCAACCTTCATGGAACCATAGAATGAACCCATCGTCACCATAGAGTCATTTGCTTGTTTTAATTAATTACTAAAAATTTTAATTGGTTTCCAAATTAATTTTCCTCGTAATTAGACGCAAAAAAAATTGGCTTCTTATAATAGTTTGTCTTAATAATTTGGAATGTTTATTTTGGTTGTTTTAGTGATGATTAATGTACAGTTGTATGGTAGTTTTAGTGAATAAATATCTGTCTATCTGTCTGTCTCGATCTGTCTGTCTGTCTGTCTATCTGTCTGTCTCGATCTGTCTGTCTGTCTCGCTGTGTCTTGATCTGTCTATCTATCTGTCTGTCTGTCTGTCTGTCTCGCTCTGTCTGTCTCGCTCTGTCTCTCGATCTGTCTGTCTGTGTCTTTCTGTCTATCTGTATATCTATCTATCTGTCTGTCTCAATCTGTCTGTCTCTCTATCTATCTATCTGGGTAGACTAACTCGGGTTCGTGAATCCCTTGTGCTTCAGGCGGTGGATTCAGTATACTCGGAGCCGAAACCTAACCTAACCTAACCTAACCTAGCCTTAACTGAACCTACCTTAACTGAACCTAACCTAACCTAACCTAACCTAACTTAACTTAACTTAACCTAACCTAACCTAGCCCAAATTTTTCCTTTTCCTGACAAATTTCTTAAACATAATTCCCTAATTTTTCTTCCTGTAAATTGTTTCATGGTTTTGTCCCTATAACTTTTCTTCCCTGCCTACTTCTCTATTTATTCCCTGACTTTTTTTCCCCCCCACACGCGGCCATAGGTGTAATTAGTGAGGATAATGGCGTTAATTAGATAAATCTCATCTTAATTTTAACCTCTTTAAACACCTGTTAATGAGTCCTAAAGTAATTAGTGACGTCTGTAGAGGCTGTTACGGCTCACCTGAACAGACAAGAGCCATTATCGGTGTCTGTTAATGATGGTTGGTGATTTGTTCTGTCAGCTGTCTGTCTGTCTGTCTGTCTGTCTGTCTCTCTTAAATAAGTTATTCGCTGATACGATTCCTGATGACCTCTGTCTGTTCGTCCGTTTGTCTGTTTATAAGGCACTATCTCAACCTAACCTTAACCTAACCTTAACCTAACCTTAACCTAACCTAACCTAACCTAACCTAAACCTAAACCTAAACCTAAACCTAACCTAACCTAACCTAACCTTACCTAACCTAACCTTACCCTAACCTTAACTTAACCGAACCTAATCTAAAGAAAAGTTGTTGGGGAATTGTGTTGACATTCGCTAAAAACTGGTGACTTTACATGGCGTTTTTATGGGTAAAGTTGCTTAACGGGAGCTAGCGAGTGTTTCTGTGAGCGAAGAGATATAATAGGTAGCTTAGTGTTGTAACCGACTGATGTTGGTAACTCTGTTGAAGGGGGTCAAGGGTTTGTGTTTGATCTGGTAATACTGTTTCTTCATCATATTACATGCTGTCACATTATGTACACACGCACACACACACTCACACACGATGACCACACACATACACACACGATGACCACACGCACACATACATACGCGATGACCACACACACACGATGACCACACGTACACACATACACAATGACCACGCACGCACACACACACACACACACACACACACACGATGACCACACACACACAAAGGAATTAGGTTAGCGTTAGGGTGATTAATCTTCAGGTGATCCATTATTAGTACAGGTAGAGATGCCGAAGTGTTGTGTTGTGTTACGTTGTGTTGTGTTGCGTTGTGTTGTTGTGTTGAGATAGAAATGATAGTGACGCTTTGAATTGAATCCAGTTATGAAATATTTGATACATTGATTAGCTTTACAACACCAAGGTTGACTAGTTGTTATTGCTGCTGTTGTTGTTGTATAATAGTTGAAGGTTATTTTTTAGTTATAGCTGAGGTTGTGATTGTAGTTATTGAAATAGAACTGATATGGGTAAAGGTGTTGGGAATTTAATAATGTAATTGGTTAAAAATGAGGAGCTTAATGTACAGTGTGGTGACAGTGTACAGTGTGGTGACAGTGTACAGTGTGGTGACAGTGTACAGTGTGGTGACAGTGTACAGTGTGGTGACTGTGGTGAGTGTACAGTGTGGTGATATAGTGTACAGTGTGGTGACAGTGTACAGTGTGGTGATACAGTGTACAGTGTTGTGACAGTGCACAGTGTAGTGACATAGTGCACAGTATAGTGACATATAGTGCACGTGTGTTAATGATTACTGTACGTGTACTAATAGCTAATGTACGTGTATCAATAGTTAGTGTACACTTTACTAGCTCGTGCACGTAGACTAATGGCTTGTGTACGTACATTAATGGCTGGTGTACATGTGTCAATAGTTAGTGTACATATTACTAGCTAGACTCAACCCAAATGTACATGTACTAATAGCTGTCGCACATGTCAGTGACTAGTACACATATAACTAGCTAGGCTCAACTGTACATGTCAGTGACTAGTGCACATATAACTAGCTAGGCTCAACTGTACATGTCAGTGACTAGTGCACATATAACTAGCGACACTCACCCCAACCTTATACTAATAGGCGCTGTACATGTTCCCAACAGATGTATGGTCGTTACTCGGCCAACTTAGCAGAATACGCGAGACAAGAGGCCAGGAGACTACGGGACGACGACCACCACAAAGACGACGCTCTCTTCTCCAAGGAGCTTCAGCCATACCGGGGACGTGTAGCGAGGACGTGTATATCTTTTATAAGGTGAGTCTTGTAGTACCTAACCTAACCTAACCTAACCTAACCTCACCTAACCTAACCTGGCCAATATTTTCCTTAATTTTCCTCCTGTGTGTGTGTGTGTGTGTGTGTGTGTGTGTGTGTGTGTGTGTGTCTTGGTACTGGGACATGCAATAACCAGCTCTTGTCATGTTTGAAAGTCATCGATTATGGGAAAGATTTCATATCACCTGCAAATTTAGACACATCCTTAATGTTACCTGAGGGTTTTGGTTAGGTTAGGTTATGTTATGTATAGATAGATAGCGCTAGGTTAGGTTGGCGCGAGGGTGTCTAATCTTCAGGTGCTCGTAATATTCTTCCTGGAGAGCTTGAGAGAAGGAGTGGTGGTGGTGTGCTTGCTGGTCGTCTTGGCTCACATCCAAGCAAAGTTAGATGGTTCAGATACGTTCCTGTGTTGCTTGTGTTATGACGTAATAATTTCAACACAGTTTTACATCTCACTTCTGGGTGTAGTCTGAGTGTTGATAACATCTCTGGCACATACATACATACATACATACATGTATTCAATGCATATTATATCATTATGTCTAAATCAAACGTAAGTCTGTATATTTTCAGCCACCGGCTGCAATTCTATTAATAAACCGTTTATTATTATTATTACAGTATTATTATTATTATTATTATTATTATTATTATTATTATTATTATTATTATTACATACATACTGTACATGACGTGCAAAACTAATTAAAATTTTCTAAAAGCCATTTGAACAAGTAATAATCCAGATATCAAATTTTGGTTAACAGATCCTTAATTAGCATGTTCAGGAGTACCTATACTGTGATTTTGAACAAAATCTATTTTTTTGCCAAAAATCCTGTAAGGCTTAAGACTTACAATTTTTGTCATTTTCAGCCAAAAAAAAGATTTTGTTCAAAATCTCAGTATAGGTACTCCTGAACATGCTAATTAAGGATCTGTTAACCAAAATTTGATATCTGGATTATTACTTGTTCAAATTACTTACAATTTTTTTTCATTTTCGGAGTATGACAGTATGAAATATGATGATCTCAAAGCCCAACTGGAATTCGTTGTCAGTACCTATTCCAGTGACCTGGAAGCATCTGTTCTAGATGAAATTTTGCAATTTAAAGACATTTTGTCTTCTGAATCTGACAGGTCAGTGACAAACATCTCCACTTTGCTGAGGTCCAAAGATGGTATTTTGACAACTGCCTTTCCATTTGGTAAGAATTGTCCTTACCATCCCCATTACAAATTGTGAAGGAGAGAGGTCTTTCTCTACTCTATCTAGGGTGAAAAATCACCTGAGGTCTACTATGGGACAAACCACACTAAACTCACTTTCATTATTATGCATTGAATCTGGCCTCCTACAATCCCTTGACACAAACAGTATCATTGACAAATTTTCCATGAGAAAAAGTAGGAAGAAGTTATTTTGAAATTCACACAGTTTGCTGTACTTCATGTACTGGCAAAGTTGATTATGCTTCAAGTTAATTGTATTTCATTCATTATTCCCACATATAAGATGTACATGATATAGAACTAATTTGATTAAAAGTAATGATGTGTCACATTGTGTTGAAACTCTAATTTCTTACATTATAATATTATGATATTATGTAATATTTGATTATTGAAACATGCAAACATTTCTATAAATTTGAGGGCCCACTGATGAGTTTGGCCTGGGGCCCACACGTAGGTAAATCCGGCCCTGTACATACATACTGTACATACAATATAAGGATAAATTTCATCATTCAGATAAACAGTATTTACACCATCGTTAACACATATATGTATATTATTATGTTTATTGTTATTCGAAATGTTTATGCTATTATCACAAACATTATTACAACCCCTTTGTGTGTGTGTGTGTGTGTGTGTGTGTGTGTGTGTGTGTGTGTGTGTGTGTGTGTGTGTGTGTGTGTGTGTGTGTGTGTGTGTGTGTGTGTGTGTGTGTGTGTGTGTGTGTGTGTGTGTGTGTGTGTGTGTGTGTGTGTGTGTGTGTGTGTGTGTGTGTGTGTGTGTGTGTGTGTGTGTGTGTGTGTGTGTGTGTGTGTGTGTGTGTGTGTGTGTGTGTGTGTGTGTGTGTGTGTGTGTGTGTGTGTGTGTGTGTGTGTGTGTGTGTGTGTGTGTGTGTGTGTGTGTGTGTGTGTGTGTGTGTGTGTGTGTGTGTGTGTGTGTGTGTGAACAAACTTTTATTACGAGAAAAGTATAAGAGTTTTAGTGTTATTGTGAAAGGAGTCAAGAAGGTAAGCTTATATATTGGCGAGGATAGAGTTCCCCCACAGTTGGCGAGGATAGAGTTCCCCCACAGTTGGCGAGGTTGTCATGTGGCCAAAAAGTTTCCCGGAAAATTAAAATCAGGAAGATAATTGGACTAGAGGAGCTGCCCTTCCTTGCTGACGATAATGGCTAACGATAATTATGACTGACAGTGACGACTAACGATGATGGCTGACGACAATGACTGACGATAATGGCTGACACTGATGGCTAACGATACTGGCTGACATTGACGGCTAACGATGATGGCTGACGATAATAGTTGACGATAATGGCTGACAGTGACGGCTGACGATGGCTGACTGTGACGGCTGACAATAATAGCTTACGATAATGGCTGACAGTGACGGCTGACGGTGACAGCTGACGAAGAAGGCTAAAATATGGGTGTTCGTTTAAATGCACGCCTTTGTCACTGCCACCACTGTAAGCTGGCTAGTATGTGGGTAATGGTGTTGATGCAGTGGGTGGTTGTGTGGGTAGTAGCATGGGTGGCAGTGGGGGTTGGTAGAGGAGTGGATGGTAGTGTGGGTAGGTAGTGGTGTAAATGTGGGCGGTGTGGGAAGAGGCACACAGCAGCACCAACACAGTTCTGTTCGCTAGGTCGGGCAAGCAGCGACCTGCAGGATCGTTGTTACCATTGATCGCTGGGCTGATTGTTGGCCCGCTACACCACCAACACCGCACCTCTGCATCTCCGTATTCCTCCTCTTCCTTGCCTCCATTTATTATCTCGCATATAATTAGTTAAAACTATTCATAATATATATATAATAACGTGGCTGATAAATAGAGTTTGTTTACGTTGTACAGTATTTTATAAAGCGACACATAATCTTAATTCAATTTATCTTAGATTTTTCTTATCTCGGGGTTTATACAGATATGAATTAGTCTTGGTTATATTTTCACCTAACCTAGCCTCCTCCCCCCCAGTGTCATTACATCCCGGAACACGACTTCTCAGACCCAATTTTCCCACAGAAAATGTGTACGGCGGCCACCTCATTGCTCCGAGTTCTCTGTGATGGAGGAGGCAAGTGTGACTCGTATAATAGTGAGTCATCCTTATCGTGGCGAGTTAACTTTCCGCCTCCAACAGTCACCTATTACACTATTACTTTAACTGTTATTGAGTTATGTTAAAGGAAGCGTTGTCCCAGTCATCGTAGGTGGTGTTTACGTTGCCACAAAACTTCACTCCCAAGAATTCGTAGTACACAGCCTAGTCACACCCGGAACTTTCTCACGGGCTTCTACAAATTCTGAAAAATATTAGGTTGTGGTGCCAGTAATGGTGCCATAGTGGCGTGGGAAGTAGTATTAGTGTCTGGTTTAGGGATTATCTTGTTTTCTGTGTTTATGACAAGCCGACGGCGTGGCGTCTGTTATGGCCTCCCATGTGTATGTTGGTAACGATCGTCCATTAACATATTATTAGTATAACTCAAGAATTAAGAAAGCGAACGTGCTCACACCTGACAAATTTATATTCCCTCTAGACACCTCAGTGTTTGTGGGATCAATAAGGTCAAAGGTCAAGGTCACAGCCTGGAAAAACGTTATCCCAGAGTGCCCGAGCGCAGTTATGTTTACGCTGAAGGGTTAAGTTAACTTCTTTCTTCTCTTTATATTGATCTGGGATTTTTCAAGAATATTCTGAGAACTGTAAAGGGTTTATAGAATTAGTCACAGTTTATGTAGAACTAATCTTTAATGTTCAGGTGTTAACATATTGCATATATAAATGAATTCAGTGTTGTTAAATCCGATCTTGTGTTGTCCATAGTCTGTTAGTAGCAAGGCAACTGATTGGCTGGGGAAAAATCATTACATTAATCAATTATATTTATATACTGATATTTTAAGATATAACAACTACTCTGTGTTGATGTCTGATAATTTCCGCACTTAGGAAATAAAAAATTAACACGTGAAATGCTTTGATAACATAAATACAATATATTTAAGAGAACACGAGCATGATGGGGGACGTCACTCCTCTTCACGTGACGTCAAGCAGCAGGTGAAGAATGTCACTGAAAATTTAAAATATTTCACTTGTTTTCTTTAATATATTTATGTTATCAAAGCGTTCCCATTATATTTTCGTAGTGTTAATGAGTAGTAATGATCAGCCGTATAGTGAAAATTCTATTGTAATGTTACGAACTGTGTATAAAGGAATTTAAGGCAATAGAAATAGCTGGGGGGTGGGGGGGGGTTATGATCCTCGTCATGGCTGTCAAAATTCACCTAATCTAATGATGACTTTCTTCAGTACCAATTGTCTTTCTCTACAATACTCAATAGTTTTGTTCAGTGTTTCGTAGGATTCATTGATTATAATTGTGCCCGGGAGAATTACAGTATTACCCCTAATGAGGTAATATGCTAGGCGTCGCGACCAGCTGATCGTAATTTGCTAATTTCCCCCCACACGTAACTTTTATGGGATCAGTAATTCTCGAGTTAAATCGGATACGATTAACTATATTGCTGGGTACGAATTATTTCTAATTAACATTTAACTGTGCACTGACTGCGTTCTGAAAAGGGGAAAGGGGGATACCCTTTCCTCTTTAATAATAATGATAATAATAATAAATTAATACACAATTTTGTTTTTAGACATACATTCTGCTGTATCAGTGGCGAAGAGGATAAAAGAAATCTGATACACAACTTCGTATAATGAATATATTGAGTGGTCTAGTAAGGAGTAGAGTACAGTATAAGCTTACAATAGAGGCGGGACACACTGTAGTGGTTCACCATCGAGCTAGAACACGATTTATCATTTACAATTTTACATCGTCTAACAAATCAACGAAAATTGTGCCCATTCACTACTCACTCAGGCACGACCTACAATCCACACACAAACATATTTTGAAGTAGCATTGGGTTTGAAATATATTATTCCACTCTGTTTTAAGTAAATTTTCTTAGTTTGACGTACAATAGGTTTCTTAGTTAATAGAATTAGAGAATTAAGATATATTTAATCGAGTGAGGCGAGAATAGTAGCTTTAATTTAACATGAAACCACGTAAATTATGATAAAAAAATTAGGTTCAAAAGAAGCAAAGTTTTTTGTGAGTTTTGAATAATGTTTGAGGAAAGGGGAATAGAGGGAGGGAGGGGCGAAAATGGGGACGAGGGTAAGGAGAGACAAAGGGGAGGAAGGAAGGGGTGACAGAGGTTAGTTGACCCCTTGCGAGGCAGCGAAGTAACAGTGGGTCAGTGAGAGGCAGTGCGGACCATGTCGCCTGCTGTGGCCGCTCAGGTAATCAATATATCCCAGTAAATAATGACCTGCTGCTGCACAACTCACCACAGCTCATTTTCAACAGCTGACTGACCTATAACTGACCTGTAGCCTACCTGTAACTGATGTATGTCCTCACTTGTAACTAAACTGTAACCTTAACTGTATCCATAATTGTTTTTTATAATATGGTTTATGTATTATGGATATTTAATTACTTATTTATTTGTTTTCAGACCAATATGGGATCACACATTTGCCCGTCTTGGTGAGGACTGGGTTTTTCTCTTCATCTTAGGTACATTAATGGCAACTATCTCCTTCCTCATTGATGACATCGTTCTTATATGTTTTGGAGGTAAGTTTATGATTATTATTTTATTGTTATTATTAGTGTTGTTGTTGTTCATTTATTTTTGGTTTAGTTTTGAAGTTTGTCTATTATTGAATTTTTCATTTCAGTTTGCTGTAATTTATCGTATCATTTGTATTACTCTGTATTTTATTTTTATTGTAATTGTTTCATTTTATTTTTTATAATTTTCATTTTTTTTTATTTTTTATTTAATTATGATTTTATGTGAATTTATTTATTTATTATAATTTTCTGTTGTTTTAAATATACTTTACTGTAAATTTATTATCTCTCGCTCTCTCTTCTAATATATATATACGTATATATATATATTGATAAAGTCACACAGGAAAAAGGGAAACAATGGAGCACCTTAGCTTTCATCTTTATTCAAGACTTCTTCAGAGGCAACTGAATTACAAGGATTGAGAGAGGCTTATGTACTTCAGGTGACCTTACAAAACATGAGGTCAGGTCAAAAACATGACATCCACTACTCCACACACCCCACCACCACAAACATTAGAGGAGCTTATAAGAAAGGGCGACATAACTAGTCATGTTAAGTCAAGTAAAAAAAAATATGAGACCCACGAATTATCTATCCTACATCTACCTCAAATGCTTTCAAAGCGGAAGAAATGAATAATGAATAATAAGAAATAAATGACAATAATCCAGATAACATCGACGGACTATTAAAAAAAAGTTTTTTTTGGATGTGCTTAGTGGTGATGATCATTTATGGGGGGAGATGTGTAGCTTCAGAGATACATTATGACTTTTTACCCCCAAGAATACTAAATTCCCATACAAGGAGGCAGGGCTTTGAAGCTGATGGAAAATGTGGAGTTAAAAGTATTTTAAACACATAACCCAACCCAACTCAATTCACCTCACCTAACCTAACCTTACTTTACCTAACTCTGACCAAACACTCACCGACTGAAAGTTAAGTGGTCGTAGGTATTCTCGGGCAATCACTTAGCAGAAGTGGTGCAGAACTATATGGTATACTCTGCTCCAGGTGTACATGGGCAAACATTTACTATTCTATGTAGATCGTAAGTAAGTACAGCAACTGATTATAAACTACTTAATGATTTCCTCTCCCCAGCCCGTATGTACCTGCACGAATACCTGCATCAATTTCACTGGGGTCTACAGCTTTTCTCTTGGGTCGTCATTCCTACGCTGTTAGTGATATTTGCCGCGGCGTTCTGTCAGTGGATGGCTCCGTCGGCAGCTGGCTCTGGCATACCCGAGATGAAGACCATCTTAAGAGGTGTTGTGCTTAAGGAATACCTCACCTGGAAGACTTTATTGGCCAAGGTACAGCCCTCGTTGTGCATCTGGATACATACATACATACATTCATACATACAGTACATACATACATACTTACATACATACTTACATACAAAATTACATACATACATACATACATACATACATACATACAAACAGACAGACAGTACATACATACATACATACATACATACATACATACATACATACATACATACATACATACATACATACATACATACATACATACATACAAACAGACAAACAGTATATACATACATACATGCAGACAGTACATACATACATACATACATACATACATACAGACAGACAGACAGTACATACATACATACCAGTACATACATGCATACATATATACCAGTATATGCATACATACATAAGAACATAAGAAAGTGGGATACTGCAGGAGGCCGACTGGCCCATACAGGGCAGATCCCTTTCACACCCATCCCAGCACTTCCATGTGCCTATCCAACTTCGTCTTGAAGCTCCCTAGCGTCCCCGATCCTACTATAGCACTCGGTAGCCTATTCCACATATCCACAACTCTATTACCAAACCAGTGCTTGCCTATATCCTTTCTGAATCGGAATTTATCTAATTTAAAGCCATTTGTTCTAGTTATTTCGTTATTACTGAGCTTCAGAACATCTTCCATTTTACCCTTGTTAATCCCACTTACCCACTTGAACACCTCTATCATATCTCCCCTAACTCTACGCCTCTCTAATGAATGTAAGCCTAAGCTTTTCAGTCTTTCTTCATATGGAAGGTTTCTAATATTATGGATCATTTTTGTCATTCTTCTTTGTACTCTCTCCAAAGAATCTATGTCCATTCTATAATCAGAATCTATGTCCATTCTATACATACCGTACATACATACATACATACAGACAGACTTAGATAGATAGCATGGTTAACTTAGTGTGTACCAGAGTGTGGGTACCGTAGGTGTCTGACAGTGTAGTTAATTAAGACAGAAATACCCGAATTTTTATTTCCTCTCATCATGTAGTTAAATGTGTAACTCTTTATAACATAATCACTTGGTCCACAGATGGTTGGTCTGTCAGCAGTCTTAGGCTCAGGTTTGCCTCTGGGTAAGGAAGGTCCAGTGATGCATATGGCCAGTATAGTGGCCACGATGCTCACCAAGATGCTTCGTTACATTAAGGGAAGTGTTGAGAACGATGCCAGGTCAACAGATCTACTCGCTGCAGCCTGCACTATGGGTGTGGCTGTCTCTTATGCTGCCCCCATTGGAGGTATGTTCAGCCATCACCAACCAAGGTTTTCTCTTATACACCTGTACTGTGTGCTTAATGTGTTAAAGATGAAATTGTTTGGTCACTGTAAACAAGTAGTTGTTATTGCTGTAGTACATTATTTAGTATTGAGTGCAGTATAAGGTTAAATGAGGTTGCAGTGGCCTAGTAAACATGACATTTGTCCCTGTCCTGAAGGTCATTGGTCACACCCTGGGCACTCCCAGTTCACTCAACTGTAAATGGGTACAGTGCTTAACTTTACAGTTGGGGAAGTGAAGGCAGTCAAGTGCAGCGGCTGCCACACTGCCTCCCTGAAGGCTCAATATACAATGTGCTATACCCACACTGTTCTTAATGAGTCATCAGGGTCATGGGACTTACTTTCACTTTTTAATACAGTATGCACTGTACAGTATTTATACTGTAATTGTACATGAATGTATATCCAGAATATATAACAGTAAATGATGTTTGCATTGTGAGCTATATGCAAGTTGCTGATTTTAATTATTTCAAATTATCCTCCAGGTGTGCTCTTCAGTATAGAAGTAACAACTGTGTATTTTGCTGTGCGCAACTACTGGCGTGGGTTCTTTGCTGCTGTAGTAGGGGCCATGTTTTATCGCCTGATGTCTGTCTGGTTCATGGGTGATAGTAAGTACTGATAAGCCTTTAGTCCCGTGATACATGTTGTAATGGTGTTTAGTGATAAACTCAAAAACTGGTGCATGAGAAGTACAATTTATAATGTACAGTGGGTTCATTTCTCACATCAATGCTGTTAGAAATGAACCTTACTGAGAGTCCTTGTGTCAGGTCTAAATACAATCGAACAGTTCCTTAACACATGTGAGAAGATGTTTGACTCTTTACCAGGTTTGATATGGTGTAGATAGTGAGCTTGCCTTGTTATTGAATTTTTTTGGTGTATTTTTTGCTGTATTTGAAATTGGTATTTTGTGTATAGAGACATGTATAGATGAGATAACTCTGCATGATTTTCTGTGTCTTCCTTGTCCCCCATACCATCTAATGATAAAGTTAGAGTCCGTGTGCTAACGTAGAGGCTGTTGTTGTCCCCTCCCCTTCCCTGTGGTTAGTTCATGTGTACTTTAGTTAACAACAGTTCACAAAATTATTTCATTTTTTATTTTATTCAAGTCAGGCTAGTGCCACAGTACAAACATATGATACACTTTTTTTTTTAACTGGCACTAACAGGGCTTGACCATAGTCTTGTTTTTGTATATGTATGTGTATAATTATAGGCAAACCCGACGTACAGTCCAGAAACGTTTCCATAAGTTTTGGTAGTTGTTGACTATGAGGATGAAGAGCTGGGCTGACAGCCTTGATGCTTCATTCATGATAAATTTAATCATCACACATTGATACTCAAAATTATTAATGTAAATGTTTCTGAACTGTATGGGAAGGCAGCCTATAATTATGAGTATTTTTTTTAGTTCTTGATAACCTGTAGTCTTGTATGTTGGCTGTGCACTTGACAGAGACCATCTCCCCGCTGTACAAAGTGGAACTTAACTACGCCTACCCGTATGATGTCATTGAGCTCCTGCCCTTCCTCTGTATAGGGTATGTATTTCCGGAGGTCACGACAATAAAATAAAAATAAATCTGCTTTTTATCAAGAGTTTGACACAAGAATATATGTTAAGCTTTTTTGTGTGATTAATTTTTGGCAGTTTATTTAATATAAGCTTAAAAAAAAGTGTTTGTTACATTTCTATTGCAGATTATTTATATGTAAGCCTAAAGAGAGATTGGTAATTCCTCTACCCATCAGTGATTAAATTACCTTTTGCATCTTGGGTTCCAGAAGATGCATGTGTGCCAGAACATTTTCTTTGCCAGTTAATCCTCTTTTGGTGATAGTTAACGTACAGCAGCAGTTTTTTCAGCAGCAAAATATTATGCCAAATAGATATATTTATTGTAATGTCAACAGGTTCAAACAGTGCAGCTTTGTATAATGTAAAAAGAAAAAAATATTTATTGTTTTATAGAAATGCACTATTTATTTTTTCAAAGAGCGCTTATTCTCTTAATTGGCTTATAATGCTTCCTCTGATGTTAACAATACACTACACAAGATTTGATGGATCACAACTTCACTTTTATTACTATTATAAGTTTTCTCTTCATTACTACAGTGTTGTAATATGTGTTCAGAACTTGTGTAGAAGAATACAGTACGTACATCTTTATACTGTACTGGCAAACTCTGTCTTAATTAAAATACTGTACTGTACTGTACTATACTGAATATGATTTTCTTTATTGTAATCTCCTGCATAAGTACACCTCTTTTCTTTCGATGTTGAGTTCAATACCGTCAATGATTTAAGGGAATTTACATTGATTAACAGTGATCTCTTTTCAGCATTCTGTGTGGTTTTGCCGGTTCCTTGTTTGTCTATCTCCACAGAAGATATGTTATGTTTATGCGTCACAACAAAACTCTTAAGAATTTCCTCCAAAAGAAGTAAGTTTCATGTGACCTCTGCTTTTTGTCTTGGTGTTTGTTTAGTGTGAGTAAAGTGCCCACTTAATGTACACTTGTAAGAGACCGAAGCTTTGAAAATAACCACAATGCAATGATGTGGTTAACAAAAATGAATTACTTTTCTCATTAGTTATCTAGTGGGAGTAAAATAACAGCATAAAATAAATATTAGAGACAGTTACCTAATTTAAGAGTATGTGAGTGAGGAGAGGATATCAATATTTATCAGGAGACTTTAATTTATATTTCATTAATAGGAAATTGAACTGAATATAACCCTCAGGGAAGTCTTAAGTTACAGTACCTGGGATGTGTAATGTAAGTTTGGGATGAAGTCAAGTGTGAAGAGAAGTACAGTATCTGCTTGTTACTGCATGTCATGAAAATTAAAATGATGGCCACCTGATCGAGTTGATGGTAATGAGTAGATGATAGAATGAGTAATAGTGGGTAGATGATAGAATGAGTAATAGTGGGTAGATGATAGAATGAGTAATAGTGGGTAGATGATAGAATGAGTAGTAGGGTAGTGGGTAGATGATAGAATGAGTAATAGTGGGTACCGGTAGATGATAGAATGAGTAATAGTGGGTAGATGATAGAATGAGTAGATGATAGAATGAGTAGTAGGGTAGTGGGTAGATGATAGAATGAGTAATAGTGGGTAGATGATAGAATGAGTAATAGTGGGTAGATGATAGAATGAGTAATAGTGGGTAGATGATAGAATGAGTAATAGTGGGTAGATGATAGAATGAGTAATAGTGGGTAGATGATAGAATGAGTAATAGTGGGTAGATGATAGAATGAGTAGATGATAGAATGAGTAGTAGGGTAGTGGGTAGATGATAGAATGAGTAATAGTGGGTAGATGATAGAATAAATATTAATAGATGAATGGTAGAATTATACAGTAGAATTAAAGAGAAAATATATTCTGTACTTCATGTCTAATAATGTTTTCTCATTTGCTCGCCACAGACGTCTCCTTTATCCAACGTTTGTTTCCATCGCAATCTCCATCATGACTTTCCCATATTGCCTTGGTCAGTTCATGGCAGCAACTTTACCCTCTAATAAACAGGTAATTCATACGCTAAATTATCATACGGTGTTGCTATACTTCAGTAAAAATACAGACAATATCTTTAATACAGTACTATGTATATTGAAAATTAAACTGTTTGTAATAATTATGAGTTTTTGTATATTTCAAGGTGTAGGTGTTGTCATTCATAGTTTTTGTTTATAAAATATATACATGGAAGATTGTTATACAGTGTTTTGTTGTGTATATTACTGTACTTTATATTATGTTTCTTGTACAGATCTTACACCTCTTCAGTAATGTAACTTGGTCGGTTACAAATCCAGATGGAATTATGACCCCTGAGCAAGAGAACATCCTCAAGCACTGGGTACCCGACTTTGAGGGGAATTTTCATCTCAGTTTATTTGTCTACCAAATTGTGTCTGTGAGTGTTTTTGCTGGTTAGTTAGTTAGTTAGTTAGTTAGTTATCTGGTTGTTATCATTATCACCATTTGTCATGTTACTAGCCAGGCAGATGGCCAGTCTCTTCTCTGTTATGACCCTCATTTTCCAATGTTACAAAGTTAACATTAAATCAACACTGTTATAATAGGCTTATGTTCTTAATGTTACTCCTGAAGAAGGGCGTCAGTAGTGAGAGATACAAGTGTCACCGCTGTACCATTAACAAACATAGACGCTCTTACTCAAAACCTGAACTTGAAGAACTTTTTTCTCTTTCAGATATTTCAAATAGGTATTGCTTCAACCTTACCTGTGCCTTCTGGTATGCTGATCCCGTTGTTTAAAGTCGGAGCGGCATTTGGTCGTCAGATTGGAGAACTCATGGCCTCTCTCTACCCGCTGGGCATTACTCCTGGGTTCCCCATTGTACCAGGTGAGTGTGTATGATTTTCTCCATAACTATCATACCAGGATTAGTGAGGTCATTGACAATTATCATACCAGGATATTATTGCTATTAGGATTCCCTTATATCAATATTATATGTTATGCAGGATTTATGACTTCGCCTTCATTTCTATATCTGTTACTTAATCATCTCAAACAAGTAATATATCATGTAATTTTTAATATTTGTATCATTATTGTTTTTATGATTGATTTTCATAGGTGCATATGCCATGGTGGGAGCTGCTTCCTTCTGCGCTGCCATCACTCACACCATTTCCATATCCGTCATTGTGTTTGAGCTCACCGGGCAGATTACATACGTGATCCCCATCATGGTAAGTGGTGCCACACACATCTAGAGAGTCAGAATTAAGAGAAAATATTATAGGACTAATCTAAGACCTTTGTCCAGTGTTAGTAAATAAAAGTCAAACTAAGATTGTATTCTCAAATCAGGTCTGTAAATCAAAACAGATCTGAAATGTTTTTTGTAAGTTACTGTATGTGATAGTGGGGGTAATAAATTAATTGAAAAACAGATGTATTATATTATGATGTTATGGATATATTGAAAACTAGATGTATATTTATTTCAGATTGGAGTCTTGATATCAAACTGTATATCATCGCTCCTTCAACCATCCATTTATGACAGTATGATCCGCATCAAGAAGTTGCCGTATCTTCCAGACATCATCGCCACTACATCTTGTAAGTCGCCTCATGATGAACTATTAAACCAAGTAATGATATGAAGATGCTCAATTTGTATTATTAGACTATTATTTCTTAAACACACCATAGAAATTTTTTTTTATACCCCATGCCCTTATAACACAGTGTAACATGATACTGTAACCTTACAGTATTGGGAGTCACGCAGTTTTATATACTGTACATTAAATTTCCTATGGTGTGCAACCTATGACATACCCTGTACAGTGTAATGCATGACCTATGAGACACCCTGTACAATTTTTTCTTCTGATTTTTAGGAAGTAATTTTGCACGGGTGAATAAAATGTTTACTTCCATTCTGCAGCTGATGTATATAACATCTATGTGGAGGACATAATGGTACGAGACGTGAAGTACATCTGGTATGGTATCACCTACACGGAACTCAAGAGAATCCTAAAAGAAAACCGCAAGTTGAAGTATCTTCCATTGGTTGACAAACCAGGTAAGTCCCTCTGACCCTCAGATGATGATGTAGTAGTATGCATGGCTCCTACTACTGTGTCATAGGTTTGATCCCCAGGACAGATGTGAGAGGGGTGTTATCCTGTGAGGCACTACTAATCATGGCAAGTTTCTCCTGGTACTCCTGTACTAACTCTGGACAGTGAAGGTTGTAACAGATAACAGACCAACTGCCTGACACACTAGTAAGCGGATAATTGGTGAAAATTATTAAAATGCATTCTGTACTTTCTTCATGAGTCTAGTTAAATTAATTAAAAATTTGTTCTAAAAATTGCAAACTTTCATAAAAAAATTCAATTCACAATATTAATGGCAAATAGAAGTAAATGATATTCAGTAGTGTTTGGGTTATAGTGAGAACATTAAAAGAACAGGTTAAATTTATATGAGGTTTATGAACATAATTTGGTGTTGTAGCTACTTTACTGTTTAGTATTTGAATTTTAATGTTTTATGGTGGCTGATGGAGCACAGCAGTCACCTCCTGTTCCATGGGTCAGTAGTTCGATTCCCAGGCACTCCCAGTTCACCCAGTTGGAAATGGGTACCTAAGTTTACAACTCGGGGAAGTGAAGGCGGTCGAGTGCAGTACCAGTCATGCTGCCTCCTTGTGTACTGAAGGCTTAGTATACAGTGTGCTGTATCCACACTGTACCTAACAGGCAATCAACTCTATGGGATTCACACAATATGGTGATAGATGAGCCATGTATATACAGTCTGTCCTCGACTTACGATGGGGTTCCAGACCGATGACCAGGTCGTAAGTCGAAAAGGCGAAAATAATACATAGAAAATCTAAAATGGGTGTCTCTTTTTTCTTCTCGGCACCACGAGAACTCTCACTTTTACGCTTGCCAGCCATTTTAAAGGGAATTACAAGCGAAAAAATTTTCAGTACACAGCGCGATCACTAACGTCGGGACTCGAAAATACGTAATTTGAAAAATATTTATACGACTGCGGCGGTCATATGTCCGGGTGGTCGTAAGTCGAGTAGGTCGTAAGTATAGGAATACCTGTACTGTACATCGATTTCAATCACTGTGATGGCACACTCAGTTTAACTTTTGAGTTACTATCTATGTTCAAGCACTAACACACCCCATCGGCACCTACAAATTGTTCTATACAATGGTACAGTACTACCGGTAAGTGTACCAGGGCCGGTGGATTCCAAGAACTGTACATGTTAATGATGGGAGTATAGGTTGACCGCCAGACAGCTAGTGTGGTACAGTAACATGTAATGAAACAATTATATGACGTGCACATTTACCACTTGGTTCTTGAAGGTTTCCCTTAGCTGAATAAAATCATCTGTCAGTAGCCAGAATAAAATTTTAAAGTGCAACAATCGGCATTAAAGGTTAAAAAAAATTTTTACTTCAAATATGAAGATTTCAGTTCAGTATTGTACATGAAATACTGTTTGGGAAAAAATTAGATTACCGGTACATACCATATATTTTGAGCACTATAGACTGTATCACTTAACATTATACAGTAAAGATAAATATTTTATTGTGCTTTACCTTGAAAAATAACTTTATTCAAATTAATTCATTCTGTTACTGTACTTTTCTTTCTTTCTTGGACAGATTCTATGATTCTTCTGGGCTCCATCCAGAGGATTGAACTTGTACGACTCCTGGTAGAACAGATTTCTTCAGAAAAGAGAAGAAAGGAAGCAACTCGCTTACATTTAGAGGCTTTGAGGTAAGACTAGGAAGTACAGTAATTGCTCTTCTGTTTAATCTGTATATTTAAGTATGTATATACAGTATGTGGCACTTAAATTAGGAAATCTGAAGAGCTTTGCTGGTAACATTGATTAACAAAATAGTGAATTGATTACAGCTAATAGAAGGTGAATTCTTGAGTACTATATAGTCAAGTGTGTATTTCAAAGAGAATAATGCTGAAGATTATTTTTTCTCCTGATTTCCTGATACACAATTGTTGGCAGAAATCAGGAGCCAAAAGCATTACATGCCTCTTAGGTAACTCCCAGATAGAGGATTTATTCCCACATGAATGATTTAATCAAACCTAATCACCGGATAGAGCATCCAAATGGCTAGTAAGCTGAAAAATGGCGAAAATGATATAAAAGAATAAATAAACTTCCCCAATCCTAATCTAAGTTAACCTAATTGTCTAAGTGTGTTGGCAAAATTGCTTGGAACGGACAATAGACCAGGATGGGGATCGTCTAAGAGGGTTGACACTGCTAATACACTCTCCACTTTCACACACTTTTGCCAATTCAACTGTGTCATATCTTATCATTTATGAGCTCTCCTCCTCCTCCTTGACAACTTTTCCTTTACCCTTATCCTTCTCTCACCCACCATCCACCTCTAAATTGTATTATACACTCTTTTAACAATCTTCCTCCTTCCATTCTCTCAGTATACCAACACCACCTACCATCTATCTGTCTGAAATTTCAATCTTGTTCCATATTGCCTAATTTCAGATTTGATTTTATTATGCATCTTATTTGCCTCGTATATTGCTCTCAAGAATAATGTTTCCACACAACCCCACATTCACACACACATTCACACACAACACAACACAAGATTACACAAACATAAATAAATAAATGAAAAATAAATGAATAAACCTTATATCTGTCGACCAACTGATGATTCCATAATACATTGTAAGAAATGACTGTATAGTTAAGAGCCTGACAAGAGAGACTAATGACTGTGCAGCATGGAGCATTGTCATCAGGTAGTCTTTGTGGTATAATAAAAGTTAAATGTTTCTCTTGTACCTCAACACTCAGACTAAAGTGGGAGGAGGAGGATGCTGCCGGAGGACCAAAACAGAGCCGCATCCGCTACGAAGATGAAATTAACGACAGTGATGAGCCGAGTATCACACAGAGCATTATTCACCGTTTCTCAAGGTCGCTGAGTCGATCACTCTCCCGCTCACGGTCCACTTCCAGGTATCTAATTATGTTTTAACCGATTTAAATGTTTGTTGTCAATTGCGAGAATTAAATGTCTAGTGGGATATTGAGTGAATATTATTAAACTGTATTGTATTTGTATTTTCTTAAGACTATAGAGTATTAAGTTAGAGTAATACTTAAGATGGTGATGACTCTTACAGGTCCACGTCTCGCTCTGTATCTAGGAGTCGGCACGGAACCCCATCTAGGTTGGTGAACACACAATACATCACTGTGCAGTATATGTTTGTTAAGAAGGAAATAGAATTACTTTAATAAGATAGAAAATAATGAACTGTGTTGAGGATAATGTTCAGAATTACAAGATATAACTAGTACAGTCGCAATTTCCACGCACTGACACATCTTGTTGGGTCACTCTAATTGTGTACAGTATATGTGTAAGGCTACTGTATATAAACTATGTTTAGAGGTGCTCACTGAGAAGGACTGGTGTATGTACAGTGGTCCTGCAGTGATGTGTTTAGTTGACAAGAATAATATAATGAGAGGAGGAGGATACAGTATCAGTGTTATGGTAGTTACAGAGAAGAATATTAAACAGTTATTGATAGTTATTTTACCTTTTAAATTAAATATTTGTATTACAGTTTCTTTGTACAGATACCATAGTTCTTTGTGTGAAGTATTCCACACAAAACTTTTAAAATTTTTCAGTAAACTGAAAATTTGCTGTCAAACTTTCTTTTCTCTTTGCTTATGCATCAAATGCATTTTATATTTCATTGTCAACTTTTATTCCTCACACAGTACAGTATTAGTGTGTGCAGTATAGTTATACAAGAGCTAAAGCTTCACACAATACACTTATCACTGTATTAGTCTGCCACAGTAGTGATTTACCTTCACACTATTGTAGGATCTAGAAATAAATTCACCAAAAGTCTTGCCTTCTTTCAAAATATAATTTCTTTGTTAGTGTCTCCACTCTGGGAGTTATGCTAGCTGTTGCTCATTAAACAAATTGTCAGCAGAATGTCTGAAGAACTCTTAAGCCAGAGGCCAGACTGTATTTGATGTGTAGACGTCTCAGTGGCATCCTAACACTCAATTGCATCAGGTGATCACGACCTCATTTTCAGGGTCGTTCTAGAATTATGTCTAAACGTACAGGGTGGGAAGCTTGTTAGTAAAATGTAAGCAGCTAGTGGTGCACTGATACTGTTCCAGTTTATGCAATCACTGCATTTTGAATATCTGATGTATTTCTCACATATCTGAAGAATATGCCTGTTCATTTAACAAATATTGTATATAATTGCCTAAAGTGTACAGTACAAAGAACTTTCAGCCACTTCTAGTTGGTCATGGGTGTCATCATGTGGTGTGGCATGACACCTGTTCAGTTGTCTGTACATGATGTTGGTATACAATATGTTACCGTACATTATCTTAAGAAAGATGTAATGGATAAAAATGAAATATGGTGTAGAGCTTCACATCAAGAATATCTAGACTGACTTTGATATTTAGGATTGTTTGGTTATTTACCTTTGTTACAGATCAATAGTTCTCTTAACTTTATCTGTCAATACTTTCCTCCTCTCTCACTTGGGTCTGGGAAGGAACAAGAGTTACAGAAATCTCAGAGACAATAACTTTGTATAGTATTGGTACACAGTGTGCCAGAACAAGTAAGTGAGTACTGTATACAGGTAGTGATAAGCCTTGCTCTACCAGGAAACCTTTCAAGTCCAACTGGATTCTTCCAAAGAACCTCGCTGACATGTACCGTACTATAGTGATGTTGAGGTCAGTTTAGAGAACTCCTCATAGGATGTCAGTCCTTGGAGAATAAATTGTCTTACTGAAGTCTGGTACCTTATCCTGTAATAAGGCTCACTTAGTGGCACTCTGGACTCCCAACCCATGAGACTTGGGTTCAGCCCCATAACTAGGTAGGGTTTGGTGGGCCCTTGTTCTGTTGTGGCAGGCACTGAACTGACCACCAGTGCCCTTGGCTATGCTAACCCTTCTTGCCTGGGGGTTGCCAACCTACAGATTGTGATAAATAACATAAGGTTGTTAAATTTTAATTTGTATATATAGATGCTGTTCCTCACTGTACAGCTGGACAATTAATGCACAGTCTTCCTCACATGATGATTTCTGCAAGACAGAAGAAAATAATTTTTGCATCCACAAGATTTTTCGAGGTCATAATGTCCTCAATCTAATTGATTTTTTCATTTTCATTCTATTTTTTATCACTTAAATTCTCTTAATTTAATTAATATTTCATGTGATCCCATTTTGCTCTTTTTATTCATAATATTACCATGTAATGTTTTACACAAATTTTTGCCTTTTTGATTCATCTGAATAACTTTTTTCTCTCCATTCTATGTATATATTTTTTTATTGTGCACCTCTCTGCCATTTATGTTATAAACCTGTGACTTTATTCCTGATTCTGTCAACAATCTTTCTCTTTCTTAAATACTGTACAGGATATTCTGTAAATCCACATAAATCAAATTTTATCGACAAGTTAGAGTACTTGTGTCCCTTAAGGCAGTACTGTAGTGTAGTGCACCACTGACTAATACTATCAACAATAAACCACAAATAATGTAGTACTGTAGTGTCACTTGCTGCCACATGTTAAAAAGTTAAGAAACTTTGTCTTTAGTATTACAATATTATGTTAACAAACTATATAACACTTGTACAGCAGTAAACTTTTAGTAAATGCATTTCTCTTGCTGTATGTAGTACAGTAGTAGTAGTAGATATATATATACACGACAAATACTGTACACGCTTATTATGAGTTTCATTTAATTTATTTTACATTTTCTTGGAGCTTTATATAATTAAGGCTATGATTACTGGTTCCATATATGATTTATATTCTTTATTACAAAGTTTTTCTTTTCTTTTCCTTTTTTTTTTGCCTCGGCAGTGACAGCGACGATTCCTCCACTTCCCCACCTGGATCACCCGCATCCACACGCTCTAAGTAATTACTGCTGAATGATTTATGATGGCTAGTTTTATGCCATGAATAACCTTTAATCGACTCATTTTATTTTCACTGTTCAATAAGACAAATGATTCAGTTTTATCATGGGCATAAAATTTGACGTTATCCTTTTGTTTTTGCTGCATGGGGTGTTTCTATGGTTTCTTCTTATTTTTCTGTGGAGAGACGAGTTGATCCTGCAGTTACTGTAACTCTCCTCCATAACAGGGCTGTCTGGTGTTGGTTTTTGTTTTCTCTCTAATATCATATAAACACAACTCGGATGGTTCTAGTACACCAGCGTTAAAGGCATATGATCTCCTCCCCGCCTACACTAACGCTCCTCTACTGTTCCAAGCGTTTTCAGAAAAGACCTTCATGTCTACGCTCGATAGAATCATCAGCACTTGACAAAATTTAGGGGAATATTTAAATGGGTTCCATCTGCCCCTTCACCTCTCTGTTTCCTCGTCCATCTGAACCATCGGTACATTTCCAGAGCATAACTCATAAAAACGTTGCATCGATCTTGATAAGAATTTTTATACGAATCGGTACATTGATGGAAGAAATATATTTTATTGTGAAAGAGTCTTATTTGTTATATTTTTTAGGCGAAATAAACATGATGTAAGTCAGAGTACTCTATCACCATACTTGACTGATAACAAACATTGCTGTGGGTAAATCTTTCTCCTTGTTCAGGAATACATTGTACTTGTAGTTTTATTGTGATGGATTCAAACGTGGGACATAAATTTAAGGGTCTTTATTTGGACCCGCTCCTGGACACTTTGATATTGACGTGTCTGTTATCTAGGCTGGTTTACATCATTCCTAAAACATATTCTAAATTTAACAATCCTATCCTAACGTAACCTAACCCAACCTCAGTTAAACTTGAAACAAATTTACATTAACTTCGCCACTTAGGTGTTGCTACAGTTTACGGCGCTTCATTACATCCCCTGTGGGTTTTCTTGGACAATATATTCAGCTGGATGTATCATGGTGGTACCTGACCATGTGAAGATTAGCTGTCAGCTTATTTTACTTGAGGATTTAATAACCTAACCTAATATTACATAGGTTAACCTAGCCTAACCTCATAGTATAATGTAACCTAACCTAGTCTAATTACCAGTAATATAACCTAACCTAACATAACATAGCCTAACCTAACATAATGTACCCTAACCTAATGCACCCAGGTAGCATTAGAGTATTTAATTAAGTGGTGAAATAAGGGGAGGGAGGAGGACTAATCTTCATATGATCAGATGACACTAAGAAATTAACTGGTTAAAAGGAGGAACTACGGGAAGACTTGATGTGATGTGTTTATGTGTACTGTACTGCTGGCTGTCTCAAGGTTTGGATATTTGGACCCATATTCTAGAGCAGGGTATCGACAATTTACCTAGATTTTGCCAAGGCTTTGACGTGTACACGAGGCTGAAAATCAAACTGGAAGATGCGGTGAATGTTCGTGGATGAAGACTTTCTACATGCGAAGCATGTGGTGATTAATGCCGAAATCGTCATCTGTACCTGTAACAAGTGTACCGCGGTAGTGTATTGGGCCGCTGTTGTTTGTTGTTTATAAATGATATGCTGCGTTTCCTCCCCATACAAATGTTTGCGATGGCAAGTTATTTGTAGAACAGCGGACTGTGAAGAGCTGAAGGACTCTGTGGCTCAGGAATGGTAAGGAATGGCTGCTGAGATTCAATGTCACAAGTGTAGAGGATGCACCTGGGCCCAGCGTGGGCGTCCATATGTCCACAGGATGAAGAAAATGTACTAGTTGAGACTGTGTGTGAAAGGACCTAGGTGTGTATGTTGACAATGGCAGTTCTCGGCCATTGTGAAGAAGGTAAATCAGGCAAATAATTGGGTCTTATAAGAGTGTTCAGATATCTAGGCGGTCCGTCCTGTGGCGATCTTCAGGTAAGTGCTTCCCCATCTGGATACTGTCACCCATCTGGTCCGAGATATGTGGGACTGTCAGTTGGTTGAAATTTAGGAGGCCCGCTGGTGCCTGCACTGCATCTCAGCTACCCTGCAGATTGGGCGCCTGAACTCTGCTTATACTACAGCGGGCAGGGGGACCTGTTGGGTTTATAAGCATCTCAGGGGACTACTCAGTTGGTGTCCTACTTGGAGCTGGCGGCCTCGCTGAGGTCAGTCAAGATTGAAGAAGCAGTCCGAAACGTGAGGCAAACTTTTGGAGTGAGGGTTGTAAACTCTTGGACAATCTACAGAAAGTGTTGTGGCGGCACAGTGTGAGCTCTTTCAAGGACTTGACAACACTGGGGTTCAGGTACATTCAGGCAGTGCATGCCCAGTATTGCCAACAGTGGTGCAGAGCGTGACCGATCGCGGGTGCGGCGATCTTTTGGTAGAATATAAGAAAAGAGTCGTGACGATCGTGCGGCTAACAAGCGATCAGTGGCGAAGAGGATAAAGTAAAGTACTGTATATTACTGTAATCTCTTGAGTAATGTACAGTAAGTCATCAAACTCAAGGGGTTGATGAAATAGAGAGTCCAGGCAGCTATTTCCTCTGTAAAAGTTTCATATAATTCTAAACTTTAACGTAACAAAGGAATAAAATGCTTTTCTGGTGTCAAAGAAAGTTATTATTATTTTTTTATTTTGATTTATTTATTTTTGCATGGACTTCCTTGTATGGTTATGAATGGCTTATGTGCACCTTCTTCTGTCATCATCATCATCATCTTGTACAGGGTATAAGATGCTTGTGTTAATGTCACTCTCAGTTGGCATTTTTTTCTTTCCTCCCCATTACAGTATTTGGATGTGCTTAACAATGTGCTAATGTCTTTATCTGTTTTTCAGTCAAGATGGTTCTGATTATTATAAAAGCTTATGCCTGCATTGTGCATCTGTATTTGTTGATTGAGAAAGACCATCATCTTTCTTTACTGATGTTTTTATTATACTGAATGTCTAATATTTATTTTGTGTTTAGTAATGTTGCCTGCCAAGTATTGTACTGTATAATACAGCGTTCATCTTACTCTTAATATTATGTGATTCCCATATTCAGCTTCTCTTGCACTTTATTGGAATTGAAATTTTTGCATATTATTGTATGTTGTAATACTAATTAACTTATAGCAATAATGAAACTGTGTTACTAATACGGTATAATACATAACCAGTGAGTATAAGTGGCTGTATCACATTACAGGAGAGACTCAGACTCTGTAACACCGCCTGGGTCCCCTGCGACCCCCTCCAAGTCTCAGCTGGTCCGAAACCTTGAGGTTCTCCGTTAAAAAGGTTAGTTTACTTAGTAAAGTTGAATTATTTTACAATATTATCATATTTTATGTACAAAAAATAACTCCTACACTCAGGTCATCCTCTTGATGATACAACACAGTTCAGCTGGACAGTCACCCATTTTTTTCCTTCCAGTCAATCAAGCTGTCGCTAAACCAAATATTGACCTAACATTGAGAGAGAGAGAAAGGTGGCAAAAATTTGTTTTAACTAAACCTAATTAATGTTAAGAGAACTAACACTAATCGAAGGATACCTGTACAGACATTAGTAATACTTACTTCATGTGGTCTTTGATGTTAGTACAGTATGGTGACACCAACACATATTGGCTGATAATGTAGTTCCATAGTGTCAGATATATTCTGTTTTTCTGATCAGGGTTGAAAATGGCAGCAGCAAAACAGGAGAAGTGAGTGAAAGAGATGGCAAAGTAAATGACTCTCAAGAAAAGAGCAAGAAAAAGAAGAAGACCTCAGGAGAGTCATCAAAGGACGTATCTAGTAAATTACGAGACTCTACAAGGTCCAAAACGGATTCTGTGTCCGAGAAAGATCCATTAAAATTACTAAGGCGACGAGCAACCTTACAGAGGTCCAACTCACTCGACTCTACAAACTTCAGGTCAATTAGTCAAGAGGTGAGTGAGGAGTGTGTTGGTACATATCGTCTTGTAGGGATGAGCAGATGGTTATGAATCATTTAAAAATAATATCTCTTGTGTTGATCATCTGATGAATAGCCCCTCAATTTATTTTTTCTAATGCTGATTTAACCTAATCTGCCTAACAATACCTAATCTATTCTACCCCATCCTAACCTAACCAAACCCACCAGGTAACATTAGGGTATTTATTCATCAATTAAAATAAGCTGGAGGTAATCTTCAGGTGATTCTTTTGTACAGTAGATTATTGTTTATATAATTATTTTCATACATTACTAAACTGAAAGTAATTCTTTTTTGTATAGGATGTGAGAGACTCTAAGAAAGCCGCTGAAATTGTTTCTCCAAAGAAGGGGATCCTGAAGCGTCGCAACTCCTTCAGTTTAGGCATGGCAGTGTCTCCTGAAGTGCCAACACCTGACACACATTACCAAACTATCACTGTTGGAGACACAAGGTTAGTGTGAATAGTTTTTGTCTAATGTCTCTTAAGATAGTTGGGACATATTAAGAAAATTTGAGGCAAACAATTGATAAAACTACACATGAGTGGATCTTAGGAGAGAAAGTAGAAGGATGGGATGGGGCAACACTGGAGGGGAGGATGATGGACGTTCAGGAAGCAGTAGATGTGTGCATGATCATGAAACATGATTGGTGTCTCGTGCTATATAGGGGTGGGCAGAATACATTGGTGCTGTATGAAGTAACTTGAGCGAATCAGATTTATGTTTTGGGGCCATATTGTGATTGGAGGACGCCATAGTGGAACAACTAGTAATGGAAGAAGAAAAGACATGAAACTGTCATTAAAAGATTAGTCTGTCATTATTTTATTTAGCTATTCATGTGCTGTACCAGGAAAGATCTTATAAAAGGGGAAAATATAATCCTTAACCAGCAGCTGAGGATTCATATGTACAACACTTAAACACAAGGAAATTCCACTGATGATGGCTGCCATTTAAGGGTCAAGAACAAAACTTACTACTGTTATAACATATTAAGATGAACAATAAAGGTAGTGATATGTGTTGTATAATAAGTTCATGACTGCTTTCACCAGTGACGAATCCAATATTTTACAATAATCAGTATTTAAAATTTTTGAATACAGCATTGTATTGTAGGTGTGTAATTGTACATTAGCAGTAAAATTTTCACATGTCTGCACAGTACTGTATTGTATTGTGTATTTAAAGTATTTTAAACACTTGGGCTATTGTACAAGTACCTTTAGCTGAAAAACATTGGCACTTCAGAAACTTATGGATTCATTAACTTGTGAAAACAGGGAGATGGGTCTATTGTCTTGCCTTGTCTAATGTACTGTACACTCCTTCCCTTAATGCTAACTTAAGTGAGGACACAACAAATATTAATAGAAGAACAAGCTGTGATCTTCGGTAAGGTGTAACAAAATGACTTACTTATACAATTTATTACATTTTAATTTGTACAGTGAAATTATGATGAGTATTTTTTAATGAGCATTGAAGATCTAGATATAAATTGTTCTTGTATATAAAATTATTTTTAAATAATGAGTATAGGCAGTGTACGTATAGTATTTTTGTGTGTGGGGTAATATTACATTGTGTTTGGTATTCATTTTTTTTTATTATTTTAACAGACTTCGATCTGCCTTCGAGAAAGTGTGACGAATGAAGATGGAAACAGCAAGCTCAATGGAAATGAAACTCTCAGCTCTCCTTATTCAAGTCAAAGAAGAAGGACCAGAGTCCTGTAAGTGTTTCAGTGAATTAAAAGTTTTACTCAAGATTTTTTACCCAAAGTGAAGCCTGGCCCATGTTGCATAAGTATGAATGTAGATTATCAGTGTGGGTTGTGGTTTTTGGTACGGATGACAGTGTGGGTGTCTGGGTGTGACAGTATGAGTGTGGGTGTTGGTGTGGGTCTGGCTGTGAGTGTGGGTGACAATGTGGATATGGATTTGAGCGTTGGTGTGAGTGTGGATGCAGGTGGTATGCAGGCTAGTATGTGTAAAGTTTTGAGTTGCTTTTGTTTCACACACACTTTCCTTACACCAGTCTTCCTTATCACCATAGGCCTCCCCTTTCTTCAAGTTTGTATTTCCCTTGATTCACACCATAACCAAAGAAGGGGTAGAGGAAAGCAAGAGTAAAATGTAGATAAAAAATAAGAATGTCCAGAATAACTAATACACTGTACTAACTATATCCTCAAATTACAGAAAAAACCACAGCTCGATTTAACTGAGGGAAGAAAGCCATGTGGGAGATGAGGGAACTGGCGAAGGAGGTAAGTCCAGCATGACAAAACGGAAAGAAACCTTGAATTCCATTTTTTATCTGAACCTTTTATATTGGAGGTGCTTCAGATGAGAACAAGACAAGCAACAAAGCATCTTAATATCTGTTTATTATAATACAGTATACCATTACTAAACTGTAGGTGACTTTTCTGACATGTTTCACTTAGTGTTGTGTATCTATTTTTCACCTACAGTGCCTCAAATTTGTCCATTGTTACAGAAAGGAATAATTCTAGAAATAGTCAGTATTAAGAAAGTCAATAATTCTAATGAAATTTTTCTTTAGAGATGTTAGAGTTGGGGATGATAATCTTTTTCCCTCTACAGGTGGACTTCAATAAATGCCACATAGACCCCGCACCCTTCCAGTTGGTCGAGAGAACATCCCTCTTACGTGTCCACTCCATGTTTTCTATGCTGGGCATCAACCATGCTTACGTCACTGCTATTGGACGACTCATAGGTGTTCTAGCACTAAAGGAGGTCAGTAGTTTTGAGCACCTTGTTTATTGGGGATTTCCAAGCTTCTTGTAGATTACCTAACCTTAATCTAACCTGACTCAATTTGACTTAACCTATTCCTAAACTAACCAAATTAAATGTAACCTAACCTAACTGGACCAAACCTAACTGAACATGTAATTCTTATGCTTAAGCTCAAGTCAGGGTGGGGCTTGTTAGTGCTAGGTTGAGATCCTATTGGTTAAGTCTGTGTTGGTCCATTTGGCCAATCACCACATGTTATTTTTTTATTACTGATGTTCTGTTGCTCTCTCCTTCCCACTATATGAAATTATGTGTCTCACTCAAAGAACCAGTTGTGTTTTTCTTGTTTTCTTATTCATTTGGTCTCTTTAATTAAGGGAATTGTGATTAAAACTAGGAGAGGATGTATTACTGTGACTATTGTCCTTTAGTTACAGAGAGAGATAAAAAAAGTAGAAATCATATGAATGATTTAGTTACTGTTCCTCCCTGTCTAATGCTATTTCATCTTCCGCTATCTGTCATAAATCAAGCATTTTTTAAATTGAACTCGGTAACCCATCAAATGCCAACTTTACAGGTTACATTATGGCCATCGACGGACAATCGTTGGCCAGCCCCAGAGTACAACCCCACAAGTCAGCTTACCCAACACGCCCACATCCCCCATCGTCATCAATTGCATCAAGCACGTCACCTCAGAGATTGGGAATCATCAGTCCATTGCAATATTCTGACCCTGAGGCTGGAACTATCTCTCACAGGGGGTCCAGAACCCAATTGGTTAACTATCCTAATGGTCACTCATACAGCTGAGGAAGCAAGAATTTAGTAGATGGAGTGAATTTGTAATAATTTTTAAAAACCTCTGTGATCTGTGATGTTGCCCGTGGACAGTGGTTGTTTTGTACCAGTCAATGTCTTAAATAATCAGTGTCTGGTAGTTATTCCTTTGAACTAAGATATCAGACGATATTGTTGACTATGTATAATGTAATTTTACCAAAGTTGAGGACATTCCAGTATTATATTGAAGTTGATTTATAATAGTCCATTATGCAGTACATGTCTAGGCTGTTTGTTTGTTTCTTATCTGTTACTCTACCTGTTAATCTTCCATCTACATAACACTCATCACAGATCTCAAATAATGCAATTATGATTTTTTAGTATTTGTTAAGACTCACTGAACAATACTTGCTGGACATGTGTAGAATATTGTAAAGGAATGATTATTGTGCCTCTCCTACTCTCCTTATCTGCTCGGATGACGTAGAGAATAAGTAGTACAGTAGACATATCTTACTTCTTTGTTAGTAGTATATTTTTTACTTACTTTTTGTTTAGCTCTCTTAGTGGCCTTAAATTATGGGGTAAGTTTTGTGAAACATAAGTTCAATAGTATAGTATACCTACAGTATATACTTTATGATTTGGGTTGTGTTACATCAGCTGAAAATTCAAGGGAAACAGGATTATCACTTCACTGCACTGAAGGTTTTGTTAAGCACCAACACCTCACCTAACTTGATCTGGTCTGACCCACATACTCTCCTCACTTGACCAGATTATCCTCCCACCCAGTACATACATGTTTTTAAATATTTGCCAGAAAAGAGAGTAAACTTTTCCTTTCATTTTTTAATCTTCAACTTGGGAGAGTCCAAAAATGTTTACACAATAAAAATTTAAAATTTCATAGGATTGCACTCTGCAGAGAAATCCTGCTGGTTCATTTCAAGGCCCATAAATCAGTTCTTAACAAACCTTCTGTGCACTTATATTTTTGTCCTCTGATGTTTTATGCTCCTATCCGACCTCTGACTACCCAGGTCCTCTCTCTGTGATATGCCTTGCTGAACTGAATTGAACTGCTAGTGCCTAATTCACAGTTTTAATCTCCTGTTTCTCCTAAACTATTTCACACATTAAACTTAATATTATTTTTAAACTACATATTCTTACATTGCAACATTATATTCACAACTTTACAAACAACTCTTATTATCAGGCTTCAAGTTGCATCTTGGTGACTCTTGCAATGAGCACTGATGTACATGAGGCAGGAGACAGCAGGCAGGAGAGGCAGTCAGCCTCTTTCCTGCACTACAACTCTGAATGTTCATGTCTCACATGAGCCAATGTCTGGTTGTGCAGTGTCCTTCATCACTGACACCCACATATGCATTAATACATACACCACCATTTCACATACATTACCATAATTGGTGTTTATAAATATACAGGTATCCCTCCTTTAATGATGGGGATGCATTCCTGAAAACCGATCGTTAAGCGAAATGATCGCTAAACGAGGGATAACGAGAAATAATATACGTGGAGATGGCATATAATTATCTATCTGTGTGTTAATGTTCAACTCATAATTTTGGGTAGATATACTTAATTTTCTTTACTCTGTTACATGCACACAATTGTTCATACAGAATACTGTATGCAAAAACAAAATAATTATCATAAGGTAAAAAAATAAAGGTAATAAGCATTTCTTATGTGGTCGGCAGTTAGCCTACAGAGTGGAGGAGGAGAGCGGCGTGGGGGATGTCTCAGCTGTTCACTGTCTCGTGTCCTGTGAAATTATTGCCAACTGGAGATGCAGGATTTTTATTTTGTTTTATTCACTATTACAATATTATATTTATTTATGCCTCACATTTACTGGTACAGTATACATGCAACACAGTTCATTTGGCAGTCACCAAGCCGACTCACTCTTAGAGACGTGTGTGGCTGTTGCCTGTATGCTGTGACATCACTAAAGGGAGGGAGAAGGCGGCTGTTGGGTTTCAGCTCACTGCCTCAACAATACAGTAATAATAATGGTTGCCCATTATGTAATGAGGATTATCGGCCCAAAGGCCACAGGCGTGAATTTGTTTAAGGTGTAGATGCTGTCACCAACATAACATGACACCCTAAGTTAACCACTTGCTTGACCCAGTGTCAAGGAATAGTCCGAGAAGACCAGACAACTGGCAACTGCACTGTCTAACCATTACCCTGGAACATGATCCGCAAATCAATTAACTTCCTGGTTCCCACCCATGCTCTTCATTTTTATTATTTTATAGTTTTATAGTATACAGTACAGTATTTTCTTTATTTTTAAGCCGCATTATAGTACTGTATTGTAATGATGCGCACTTGGAGCACAGAATCCTCAGTTTTTCTGACTTCCTTCTCGAGTTTTTCCCAGTAAGTCAAAGATTGGCAAATCGAAAATTGACGACCATTAAATGAGAAAGTTATAAACTTTAGATCGCTAAATCAAAAAATCGCTAAGTGAACGATTGTTAAACGAGGGATACCTTTACAGTACAGTATCAGAAATTCTTTGGGTACTTACAGCAGATTATGATTTTATTAAAGAATATTGCAAATGCCATATGAAAATTCCTCCCCAGACATGTGCCTCTTGCACTCCATATATGGAACTTGTTCTGGGTGTTTTATGCTATGAGCACTCCCTGCATACTATTGTTAAATTCTTGTATACTTAGCCGTTTGGTTAGGGGAAAAAATTCCTTAAATTAAATTTTTATTAAATGAAACACTGAGACTAAGGTAATATCATAGGACCTTGTTGTAGAGGGGAAGCACCATAGCAAACCACATGTGTTATGGTACCTGTAGTGAGAATGAGTGACAGTGGAAGACCAGAATCTCTGTTGGCATTGATTCTGGCCGTCCTGCAGTGAAGTGAGATAAGGCTTGCAATTGTGAAATTAAAAGAGTTATCCCTCATAATTGTACTGCCATTTCTATTTCTATTGATGAAACTGGAAGATAACCAATAGATTTTTGTATTGCCTGTGATGGAAGGATCTCTTTAAAGATATCATGGGTTAAAACAAATGATCAATCAATTCTCAAAAAATAGAAAATAAAATGGAAAGTTAAACTGAATTCTGTGATGCTTATGATGTAAGTGTCTTTTGAATGATACAAAAAGTAACCAAATGACCAATAAATTAATGAGAAAAATAATTGTACATGGGAAGACCAACTGCATTTCATACGGCTATTAATGATGGAGAACAGTTTTCTGTGATAAATATGTTATCAGCAATATAGCTATGCAATATTTCCTGTTTTTAAAGTAAGTAGTGGCAGGTTTTAGTTCCATGACTCTAACTGCTATCATTATGACTAAGTAATTATATGTAATAATTTATTTATAGCATTGTAATGTGCTATTACTAACATAAATTGATATTCAACAATGTTTTCCTGAAGCATTATTATGTGATATAATGAAATCTTGTGTTAGTTACTGAAACATTGGCACAAATATGTCTTTCACTTATTAGTCGGTAAGTGGCGTGTAGGTAATGTTTTACGTTGAAACATTGATACATAAACTTCTATGTTCCTCAGTGCAGAGCATCATGTAAGTTTTTTTTACAAAGGGACTAAACTCACAGTGTAGGAAGTATTTTAATATATATATAGATATATATATAAAGCCTATTTCTAACTACATGTGAATCTCAAACTTTGTTATTACATGTGTATTGTATTATATTGTGTTTTAATTGTCCTCTCCATAAGTTAGATCAGTATAATTGGTGGTGTTGGTAGTACAGCAATAACATGTTTCTCTCACTGTTGTTGTGTCCTGAGTTCAATCCCTGACATGGAACTTATGTGAGAAAGGTGCTATCATGTGTGATTCGAGATAATCCAATTTCCTCCTGCACAAATACTGGACAATATATACATAAGTCATATTGAACTACACTAACAAAAAACAGACCGACCACCCAATGGCTAATTACTTTGATAAGTGGTGAAATGATAAATACAGTGATAGTATCAATAAATGCCTATTATACAGTACAGTACAATATTGATATGTTGAACATAATCAAAATTTTCAGGATGAACACTAGAAAGGAGTGGATTTAGAGTGCTACTATAGACGGGTGTGTGGCCTACAAGATATTTAGATTAAGTTCGCTTAGGTCAGGTTAAGTTATGTTAAACTAAGGACATATATATATATATATATATATATATATATATATATATATATATATATATATATATATATATATATATATATATATATATATATATATATATATATTATATATATATATATATATATATATATATATATATATATATATATATATATATATATATATATATATATATATATGCGGCGGTCCCTAACTGACCTCACCTGAAGAATCGTCACATTTATTAATTTTAGATTGTTTTTGTCTGGATCTGAGAAATTGACATGGCAGACATTGACTCGGTATTAACAACACTGCTCCCCATTCTTAATTGGGGCAGTAATGATCAGTGAGTCCTAACATTAGTTCTTTAAACATTTTCACCAACGTGATCCCAGCCTGTCCCAAGTTACAGAAGGTAACCATAAGGCCACCACTCGGCGGGGGGCGATCTTTGTAACCCCTTTGCACCTGAAGAAATAAAAAACTTCTTCAGGATGAGGTTTAAGTTTTATGCAGGTGTGGAGGAAAAGGGATTCACCCGTACCACCGCCATCTTATTCCATTCAGAAAAGTCACCTAAATGTTTTTTCACTGGTTAATGTGTTCGGGGGTAAGCGTTGACTGGGAAATTTCCCACCACTTCTACATTAACCGACACCCCTTGAGTAAAGTCGGAGTTTGTTAACAGTTTAGGTGAAAGAATCATATTCATGAATAGATTTCATTCGTGTGAATACATAATCTTATCCCGAATTGATAGTGTAGGTGAATATGGCAGTATCCATGTGTGGCGCCAACACAAGGCAGCAGAACCAGATGACTGAGGCTACATCACCACCACCACCACCAGGTGACTGTGGCTACATCACCACCACCATCACCAGATGACAGGAGGCTACATTACCACCACCACCACCAGATGAATGAGACATCACCACCACCACCACCACCAGATGACTGTGGCTACATCACCACCACCATCACCAGATGACAGGAGGCTACATTACCACCACCACCACCAGATGAATGAGGCATCACCACCAGCAGATGACTGAGGCATCACCAAGCTGGAGTTGTGCTAATATATATATATATATATATATATATATATATATATATATATATATATATATATATATATATATATATATATATATATATATATATATATATATATATATATATATATATATATATATATATATATATATATATATATATATATATATATATATATATATATATATATGTGATACAAAAGAAAGAGAAAACAAGTTCCAGCGCTTTGTAATTCACATCTTCAGGGGTGAGTACAGACTGTACTCACCCCTGAAGATGTGAAACTGTGTTTTCCTTAGTGGTTATCAGCATATACCTAGATCACAGCGCACCTACAGTGATTTACTTGCATATATATATATATATATATATATATATATATATATATATATATATATATATATATATATATATATATATATATATATATATATATATATATATATATATATATATATATATATATATATATATATATATATATATATATATATATATATACTATGAGAATCGTGTGGTGGATAGACCACGTTGTTCATCGTAGTTTCTAGACTAAATAAAATAAGTTTATATATTTTATGTTCATTATTTTGTCTCTCTGTTGAGTCATTTATTTGATCAGATTAAATTTGTATTTGTTTATTTTGTACATAACTGATATATTTGTTTTATTGTTTGTTTGTTAATAAATTCTGTAATTAAAACTACTGCATGTATTTCAATATACCCCATAGTATTGAGGTGATGATTTTGGTGGGATCTATTCCTTGGACCTACAGAAATTTTATTATTGAAAAGGTAATTTTTTTATCATAGAAAATGGGAAATATCTACTTTCCGGGAAAGTTGGTTATCTACTTTCCCGAAAAGTAGATTTTTTTCTACTTTTCGGGAAAGTAGATTATCGACTTTTCTGGGAAGTAAATTATCGAATTTTGGGGAAATATTACCTAATTTTGCGAAGTAGATTATCATAGAAAACGGGAAATTTGTATCATGGAAAATGGGAAATATCTACTTTCCGGGAAAGTTGGTTATCTACTTTCCCGAAAAGTAGATTTTTTTCTACTTTTCGGGAAAGTAGATTATCGACTTTTCTGGGAAGTAAATTATCGAATTTTGGGCAAATATTACCTAATTTTGCGAAGTAGATTATCATAGAAAACGGGAAATTTGTATCATAGAAAATGGGAAATATCTACTTTCCGGGAAAGTTGGTTATCTACTTTCCCGAAAAGTAGATTATTTTTCTACTTTTCGGGAAAGTAGATTATCGACTTTTCTGGGAAGTAAATTATCGAATTTTGGGGAAATATTACCTAATTTTGCGAAGTAGATTATCATAGAAAACGGGAAATTTGTATCATAGAAAATGGGAAATATCTACTTTCCGGGAAAGTTGGTTATCTACTTTCCCGAAAAGTAGATTATTTTTCTACTTTTCGGGAAAGTAGATTATCGACTTTTCTGGGAAGTAAATTATCGAATTTTGGGCAAATATTACCTAATTTTGCGAAGTAGATTATCATAGAAAACGGGAAATTTGTATCATAGAAATTGGGAAATATCTACTTTCCGGGAAAGTTGGTTATCTACTTTCCCGAAAAGTAGATTTTTTTCTACTTTTCGGGAAAGTAGATTATCGACTTTTCTGGGAAGTAAATTATCGACTTTTGGGGAAATATTACCTAATTTTGCGAAGTAGATTATCATAGAAAACGGGAAATTTGTATCATAGAAAATGGGAAATATCTACTTTCCGGGAAAGTTGGTTATCTACTTTCCCGAAAAGTAGATTATTTTTCTACTTTTCGGGAAAGTAGATTATCGACTTTTCTGGGAAGTAAATTATCGAATTTTGGGGAAATATTACCTAATTTTGCGAAGTAGATTATCATAGAAAACGGGATATTTGTATCATAGAAAATGGGAAATATCTACTTTCCGGGAAAGTTGGTTATCTACTTTCCCGAAAAGTAGATTATTTTTCTACTTTTCGGGAAAGTAGATTATCGACTTTTCTGGGAAGTAAATTATCGAATTTTGGGGAAATATTACCTAATTTTGCGAAGTAGATTATAGAAAACGGGAAATTTGTATCATAGAAAATGGGAAATATCTACTTTCCGGGAAAGTTGGTTATCTACTTTCCCGAAAAGTAGATTATTTTTCTACTTTTCGGGAAAGTAGATATTCGACTTTTCTGGGAAGTAAATTATCGAATTTTGGGTAAATATTACTTTTTACTTTTATCCTCTTCGCCACTGATCGGCTGTAGCCGCTTGGGCGATCGGTCACGTCTCTTTCCTTTATATTCTTCACCAAAGGGTCGGCTCGCTAGCCGCCCGGGCGATCGGTCACGTCTCTGTCACGCACTGTTGGCAAATACTGGGCATGCACCGGCTCCTGAATGTACCTGAACCCGCTCCAGTGTTGGTCAAGTCTTCTCTTGAAAAGAGCTCACCTCGGTGCTGTCACAACACTCTCTGGTAGATTGTTCCAAGTTTACAACCCTCACTCCGAAAAGTTTGCCCTCACGGTTTTCCGGACTGCGGCTTCTTCAATCTTGGCTGTGACCCCTTGGGGGCGAGCGTCCGCAGCTCAAATGGGACACTCAACTGAGTAGTGCCCCTGAGATGCTTATAAACCTCAACTAGTTCCCCCCTTGCGTCTGTAGTATAAGCTAGGCAAGTTCAGGCGCTCAATCTCTCAGGGTAGCTGAGATGCCGAGGTCAGGCACCAGTTTGGTGGCCTCCTTTGAACATTTTCAACCAACTGACAGTCCCTAGCATATCTCAGGGACCAGATGGGGTGCAGTACTCAGATGGGAAGCACTTCACTCCTGAAGATCGTCACGAGGACGGACCGTCTAGATATCTGAACGACCTTCTTATAAGACCCAATAATTTATTTGCCTGATTTACCTTCTTCTCAAATGGCCAGAACTTCAGCTCATTGTCCATACTACCTAGGTCCTTCTCACAGTCTCACTAGTATATTTTCTTCATCCCGTTGGGACATATGGTACGCCTCTTACCGTTGGTACGCCCCAGGTGCATCCTCTACACTTCGTGACATTGAATCTCAGCAGCCATTCCTTCGACCATTCCTGGAGCCCACAGAGGTCCTTCTGCAGCTCTTCACAGTCCTTGGTTCTTAATTTCCGAAATAACTTGGCGTCATCGGCAAACATTTGTATGGAGGTGTACAACGTCAGGCATATCATTTATGAAACAAACAAACAACACGGGCCCAATACACTACCCTGCGGTACCCCTTGTTACAGGTACAGATGACGATTTCGTGCCATTAATCACCACATTTCTGCGGTCATGTAGAAAGTCTTCTATCCACGCTAGGACATTTCCCCGAATTCGTACCCTTCCAGTTTGATTTTCAGCCTTTCGTGGGGTACACTGTCGAGCCTTGGCAAAATCTAGATAATATTGTCGATATTACACCCCGTTCGAGAATATGGGTCCAAATATCCAATACCTTGAGCAATTGTGTCAAGCAAGAGCGCCGGCATAAAACCGTGTTGGCAATCTTTACAAGGTTGTTTCGTAGTAGATGTTCCATCGCTGCATCTCTGATAATACTCTCAATTACTTTACATATTATGCTGGTCAGGCTCACCGGTCTATAGTTGTTCGTGGAGTGCCTATCGCCCTTCTTGAAGATAGGACTCACATAAGCCACTTTCCATTCACTGGGGACCATTTGTTCATCCAGGCATTTACAAAACAGAATCTTCAGGGGCTCTGCAAGCTCGTTGCACAGCTCCCTTAGCACTCTAGGAAGTAGATTATCATAGAAAACGGGAAATTTGTATCATAGAAAATGGGAAATATCTACTTTCCGGGAAAGTTGGTTATCTACTTTCCCGAAAAGTAGATTTTTTTTTCTACTTTTCGGGAAAGTAGATTATCGACTTTTCTGGGAAGTAAATTATCGAATTTTGGGAAAATATTACCTAATTTTGCGAAGTAGATTATCATAGAAAACGGGAAATTTGTATCATAGAAAATGGGAAATATCTACTTTCCGGGAAAGTTGGTTATCTACTTTCCCGAAAAGTAGATTTTTTTTCTACTTTTCGGGAAAGTAGATTATCGACTTTTCTGGGAAGTAAATTATCGAATTTTGGGGAAATATTACCTAATTTTGCGAAGTAGATTATCATAGAAAACGGGAAATTTGTATCATAGAAAATGGGAAATATCTACTTTCCGGGAAAGTTGGTTATCTACTTTCTCGAAAAGTAGATTTTTTTCTACTTTTCGGGAAAGTAGATTATCGACTTTTCTGGGGAGTAAATTATCGAATTTTGGGGAAATATTACCTAATTTTGCGAAGTAGATTATCATAGAAAACGGGAAATTTGTATCATAGAAAATGGGAAATATCTACTTTCCGGGAAAGTTGGTTATCTACTTTCCCGAAAAGTAGATTTTTTTTCTACTTTTCGGGAAAGTAGATTATCGACTTTTCTGGGAAGTAAATTATCGAATTTTGGGGAAATATTACCTAATTTTGCGAAGTAGATTATCATAGAAAACGGGAAATTTGTATCATAGAAAATGGGAAATATCTACTTTCCGGGAAAGTTGGTTATCTACTTTCCCGAAAAGTAGATTTTTTTTCTACTTTTCGGGAAAGTAGATTATCGACTTTTCTGGGAAGTAAATTATCGAATTTTGGGGAAATATTACCTAATTTTGCGAAGTAGATTATCATAGAAAACGGGAAATTTGCATCATAGAAAATGGGAAATATCTACTTTCCAGGAAAGTTGGTTATCTACTTTCCCGAAAAGTAGATTTTTTTTCTACTTTTCGGGAAAGTAGATTATCGACTATTCTGGGAAGTAAATTATCGAATTTTGGGGAAATATTACCTAATTTTGCGAAGTAGATTATCATAGAAAACGGGAAATTTGTATCATAGAAAATGGGAAATATCTACTTTCCGGGAAAGTTGGTTATCTACTTTCCCGAAAAGTAGATTTTTTTTCTACTTTTCGGGAAAGTAGATTATCGACTTTTCTGGGAAGTAAATTATCGAATTTTGGGGAAATGTTACCTAATTTTGCGAAGTAGATTATCATAGAAAACGGGAAATTTGTTTCATAGAAAATGGGAAATATCTACTTTCCGGGAAAGTTGGTTATCTACTTTCCCAATATCCAGTGGATAAGCGTTTACCTGCCACTCATTGAGGCCCGAGTTCAAGGCCCCGGCATTTCTTCTTTCTTTTTTCTGTTTTAGGTTTCTTTTCGTTATGGGGACACTATTTTCCTGTATTATACTCTAAAAGTTAATCGCGCAAAATTGGGCCATAATTTGATCGTTTTAGGTATTTTAACGTATATTCATGTTTGAAGCTTCGAATGTTCTCAATGAAGCATCAAATTGATTCAATGAAGTTTTCGTGACGTCACTCCCTAACCTTCATATATAAAGTTCGACTAGCCGCTTCATTCCCCATTCTTCACCGACCATCACCACTCACCGAAGCCGGAGTTTCGATAACCAGGTGTTCGAGCTGGCCGCACCTCTAATCTCCAATATATACGTGTAATGTTTTTCCCCGGATCAATTCATAGTCAAAAATGGCCAAGGAAATTGTTATTCTTTTGGGTTGTGTTTATTACACTTAATTGTGGCGTAATAAATGCTGATTTAAGTAAAAAACTTGCTAGCCGGTTATTGCAGTTCACTTGCCCAAGGGTCGTATCCCCAAGATTCACTGGGTTGTAAGGCCTATGGTACCTACTTTACAGCTTAAACAAGTACAAATATGGTTTAGTATAAGGCTGCTGCTTCTCTAACGTCTAACGGTTTTTTCTTAATGTTTTAGGCAAATATACCGCCAAATGAGCCATGACAAACGAGCCTAAACTATGAGCCGGTAGGTAACGAGCGCAAAACTGTACATCAGTATTTACGTAATAATTAACCACAGTAAGCGAGTTCAATGACCAGATTGGGCTAGACGGGACCGTATTTATTTTTTAATTTCACATTTTCCCCCCCCTGCTTGGAAGCCCAACCCACTTTTGGCGGAGCCGGGTGGTCATAACTCAATACTACACATTTCTCCAAACGTTCATCATCACCACTATGTATTCACCATTAAAAACTGCGTCACAATGACTACTGTAGGTTTGACAAATGTAACGATTTTTTGCGGAATTACGATATAAAAAATTTTACTGGCTGTTTCTTTGCTTACTCTTTAACTACGATTTTTGGAAGTTGAAACAATTTATTACAGGTTTTAGCAGAGGCGGTGAGGTAGGGAGCCGACGGAGGACGAGAGAGATGTTTCATAAAGTCGAGGTTGAGCTGTTTCAGAATACAGTATATTAAATAAAGTTACATTAAGGGTTCCTGGTAAATTTTTTAAAGTAGACAAACCTGAATTTTACCATCGGAAAAACACATTGCTCAACAACCAAAAAGCACCAAAATTAACCTAATAACGTAACGTAACCTAACCTAGAGGTTCGTTGGTTGTCTACTTGTAAAAAAAAAAAAATACCGGGTTCCTAAAATAAATGTTAGATGTATATAAAGACAATTAAAATATTGGTAAATAAGGCAGCTACCATCTAATTAACCCCTGAAAATGTTAAAATGTTTGGCTTCCGCCTGAAGATTCATCCCCAGCTTATTTCAGCTGAAGATTCAATTTCTAACCTTAGCTTAATCCATCATCGCATTACAAATGTGCTGGTGCATCTTTTTCTTTTTCAGATAAAGGAATGACTACAGATCCAACTACAGTTCAAAACCCTGTTATTCGTGTGGTGCAGTATGTATCGCGTGGTGCAGTATGAGGTCAAAAAGTGAAGTGTGGTGTGCAGTTTAGGGGATGACAAAACCACGAGTGTGATGGTGAAGTTGACACTACACAACAGTATTCCTTGAGGTATTATTTACGTGTTGTGTGGCTATGTGGCGGCGTAGCCTGGGCTATGGTGTCATTTAATGTTTTGTGGGGTGTGTGGTGTGACTGTCGGTTGTCGTTTAACTCTGTGGAGTTGTGGGTGGGTGTGGGCTTCTGCGGTGTCGTTAAATGTGTTGCGAGGGTGTGGGTGGTGTGGCTTGTTGTAGTCATATAACGTTTTGTGTGTAGGAGGCCGGGCTTAGCCATGAACGTTTTTGTGAGAGGGTAAAAGTTGTATACCGGTTGGGGGTGTTGTGGTTGTGTATGAGATGGGTTGTGTCTTCATGGAGAAGTAATTGTGCATGAGGTGGCAGGTGGTTGTGGTGAAGTTTGTCATTCAAACGAGGTGTAAAACAAGCTGTCGAGGGGGACACTTAAGAGGGCATGAGGGAGGAAGGTCTAGAAGAGCTGTAGTAAACCTGTGTATAGTGCATGAAGCAGTTTAGGAGATGTGTAGCAGCACCGTATTGGTGCTGGTAGAGAAGAATTTTGAGCAAACTAATGTGTAGGTAATGATTATGTAAATAAAGCTGGGGACCGTTACACATGGTCTAGTGGCAGATGCAGTTTAATTTCATAATATTAATTACAACTTTAAACATGTTGCAGGTGACAGCTGATGTACTGAAGGCCCATGAAGAAGTGCCAGAACCTGAACAAGAGTCAACAGGCTAGCATGTTAGCTTCAGCCTCATCAGTTAAGTTACTTATATATATCTTGGTATTGTATGTCATCCAAAAACCACTCAAAACTATGCTCCTACACTGGGTAGTGAAGGGGGTGTGTGTGTGTGTGTGTGCTTGGCTGACAGAGTGCGTTGGAGGGCTGTGGCGGACTGAGTGGACTGACTGTAGACAGATTGATCTTAGAGTAAAATTAATATTAGTATTAGTGACAGTATAAATATACAGGACTACATGCCTCTTGGTTACTGGAGAAAAGTAGTAGTGTTACAGTAGTAAATAGAGCAAGTTGTGGGTGGGTATCAACTAACTTTACTAACCTTAATTAACTTAACCAGCCTAACTTAGATTAAACGTAACTAACCTCGACTGAACCAAATCCGTATTGAGATCTATTGTACAGTAAATATATAAGATAAAAAAATTTCAGAACAAATTTAACTTTATTAACCACTTACGTTAACTGATCATGAACCGAGTTTATTTTGAATTTAGATAAATTGACTTGTGTAAATTATTAAAAATTGATAACTTGTGTACAGCTAGGGACAGCTTAAGTACTGTGCATGTGGCCTAATTGTTCAAGGAAATTGTATGTTTAATGTCTATTATACTTCAATTACAACTTTAAACATGTTGCAGGTGACAGCTGATGTACTGGAAGGCCAATGGAGAAGTGACAACCTTGAGCAAGATGTAACAAGCAGCATGTTACTTCAGCCTCATCAGTTAAGTTAATTATATATCTCGGCTCAACCCATAAACCACTCAACACTGTGCCCCTACACTGGGTAGTGGAGGGGGGTGTTGGAGGGGGAGGGGTGTTGGAGGACTGTGTGGACTGACTAGACTGATCTTGTAGTAAAATTAATATTAGTTGTAGTGACATTATGTATAAATATACAGGTCTACATGCCTATTGGTTGGAGAAAATTAGTAGTGTAGTTGTAAATGTAACCAGGAAAGCAAGTTGTTGTGGATTGGTTTCAATTAACTTTACTAACCTAACCTAACTTTACTTAACCAGCCTAACTATGATTAAATGCAACTAACCTAGACTGAATCAAATCAGTATTAAGTTATCTATTTTACAGTAAATATATTAAATAAAAAACTTATTTAAGAACAAAAATTCGATGTATTTCACTAGCCACTCATGTTAACTGATAATGAATCCAGAATGTTAATTTTGAAGTTAGATAAGAGACGCGTAAATTATTAAAAAGTGATAACTTGTGTACAGTTGGACACAGTTTAAGTACATATAGTCTAGTGGTAGATGTATGTTTAACATTCATTCTACATAAATACCAACTTTAAACATGTTGCAGGTGACAGCTGATGTACTTGAAGGCCAATGGAGAAGTGACAGAACCTTTAGCAAGACTTAACACCGAGCATGTTGCTTCAACCTCATCAGTTAAGTTACTCAACTGTGGGTGTGTTGGATGACTGTGGGTGTGTGTTGGATGACTGTGGGTGTGTTGGAGGATTGTGGGTGTGTTGGAGGATTGTAGAGGCTGATATCAGAGTAAAATTAATATTAGTTGGAGTGACGGTATAAATATACGGGGCTACATGCCTCTTGGTAAAGATAAAATTAGTAGTGGTATACGTAGTAATAAGTAAAGCAAGTAAAGCAAGTTGTTGTGGGTTTCGACTAACTTGACTAACCTAACCATCCTAACGTAGATTATACATAACTACCCTAGATGAACCAAATCAGTATTAAGCTATCTATTATACAAAAACGTTTTTTATCTAATATATTTAAAGAACATTATTAAACTATTTTATGAGCAACTTACATTACTGATCATGTATACAAAGTTAATTTTCAAGTTAGATGAAATTTTCTTAAGTAAATTATTAAAATTTGATAACTTGTGTACAGTTGGAGTCTAAGTACAGGTGGTCTAGTGGTAGAAGGATATTGTAGGTTTAACCTTCATTCTACATAAATAACTAAATATATTGCAGGTGACATGTACTGGAAGGCCAACATAGAGGAAGTGACAGAACCAACCTTGAGCAAGAAGTAACACACATGTTAATTCAGCCTTCCCAGTTAAGTTACCTGTGTATGATTATCCTAAAAACAACTGAATGGAAGAATGAGTGACTTGCTTTGTGAGAAGGAACATTGGGCAGTGGAGGGGGCGCTCGTACGTTGGGCAGTGGTGGTGTGCTCATACAGTAGTTAATAGTGAATGTTATAAATATGAGTAAAATGTACAGTGAAGGAATGTTGTGGATGATGCTTTAGAAGACTGCTGCAGCCATAAGAGAGTAGGAAGGCTGGTGCTCAAGTATATGGATATATGTAAGGATGCAAGTATAGAATGCAATAAATTTTGGGGTTAATGTTGTGTATTGGTAATGATGCATTAATGTTAAGAATTATCTAAATTCAATATCTTATTACAGGTGTACAAGATCGATGTACCAGATGTGAAAGCAAGATGGCCAGATAACCTCGGTGGCTGTTCTCTACTGTACTGTCAACCATCCCACACCTTCACGACTACCACCTTAAGCACAAATTTATTTATACAATTAAGAATTGAGAAAATATTTAAAAGTTCAGTATAGTAATATTTAAGAACGTATTAGTAAGATTTGAGTCAAGCCACACAGATTAAAATGTAGATATATTGTGTAATGGTTGGCACTTGTATCAAGAAAGGGAATATAAAGTTGGCTCATTATGTTCATTATCAAATAAACACTGAATAAATTTGACAGCTTTTATACTCCAATTTTGGAAAAATAGAATAGTAATAATGATCTTGTAAACTGAACTTGAAACCAAAAGGCGAGGTGTAAAGTATAAGGATCCTCTGTGAAGCCAACATGATAGCCTACGTATGTATACTCGTCACTAATTGACATCCAAGTGCCAGCCTATGTAGAACTGTTACAAAACTAATGCCCATGTAGTGACCTATTGGGCATGCAAAATCAAAACTAAAAAGATGACCACAGGACTGTACCTACAGATGGCATTGTAATACTATCATTTCAGTGTAGTTATTACAAGGTGTACAGCATCAAAATGCATCTTTATGGTGGTGGTAGCCAATGACACCTCGGACAAAGTATTTTGACAACCTCAGACAACAGGTGTCGTTGTTCATTTTGAAATTCAAGGGCCATGTCCGTAAAGATAAGTTTTTGATTGTGTATACATACTAATATTTTGAAAGTAAATTACAGTAGGGATTTTACTTATGGAATAATGACAATCTGGACACTGCATACCAATTGTTGAATGGAAGTCGGTTTTGCCTAAAATTTAAAAAAGAAATCCTTGTCAAATTATAAATTTACCATTATGTACAACACAATGTAAATTAATTTAGTTGTACAAAAAGCTCAAGATTTTGAAATCCAATGGTCATGTTCAAAGTTGTAACGTTTTGCAATGAAATAATTTGATATCTAACCTAAAGTACAGTGGGTGTTGGTGGTAGTGGGTGTATCTCGCAAAACTGTCCTGGGGCCCAAACTCCAGCCTGGGACAGATGTGAGAAGGGTGATTTACGGTGTAAACCTAGCAAATATCACACCCCTACCCACTCACACCTACCCAAAACTATTAAAGTGATGAATACTAAACTGACTTGGTCACATTTAGAAATACCCCTATACTATTCTGTACTTTACCTGGTCAAAATTATTCACGAAGTACAAGACTTCCATTATTAGATCAAAATCTTTTGCATGACCAAAACCTGACAAGATAGACAAAATCATTAAGGTCTAGACTATTATAATAAACTAACCTTAAGTGGAGTCCATTTTAAACGTTGAATTGGGAAATACTTGATAGATCATGTGAAAGTGACGACGCCTCCATCACTGTATCTGCTGAGAAAAAATAATGGTATAGTGATCATGTGTTTATCTCGAGAAGTGAGAAAAAGGTTGTCTACTGTGACTTCCCAACCATTGCAAGTTCTGATTTCCTCCTGCACTATTACTAGATAATGAAGGTTTTAATTGATAAAGGACTACCTGTATGTTTAGTACCTAGACGGTACAGGTATAACCAAGAACGATAAGGCAATGTGACAAGTTCTTTTGTAATCTTTCTGGACTATTATTGCAAACTATATACAATTCCTTAATATTTCATGTCTACAAAACCTAATATACTGTGTACTACATGGCCAGTCTTGCAATATTAAGCAGTCATCATGAAGACACCATTAAGTGGAAGTGTATGTAAATCTCTCATTTTTCGACACTATCCGTCTATAGAAAGCTACATTGCTGGTCTTGGTAAACATGTCTTCTTGATAAAATACAAGTCACTGTACCTTGTATGGTCTGAAAATGAAGAGGTATCATGCAACACTGCAGTAGCCCTCCTCCTTTATCCGGGCTGGGGACCGGCATGTTCTGTTGAACAAGGCGGAGTTACTACTGTATCTACTTCTAGCTATGGTGCTGTTACTATTACAAAAATAAGTTTTACCAACTCCGGGAAGAACCTTCTTGTGGGTCCACAGACGGCCACACAAACCTGCAATAGAAAAAGTTTCAGACAATGTTCAGAAATTCATTACATATTGTCATGGATAATTTACCCGTTTGGTGGGGTTCTTGTCCTGTCAGACGTTCACCAGTGCCTGCCTGCCAGCCAGCTGTTCACCTCAGACAGTCACACATTCTGAAAGATTTAAAAAGACCCTCAGGGTGTGTGAATGAGAGGAAGGGTATGTGGGTACATGGATGGGAGGAAGGGTGTGTGGATAGGAGGACCTCCCATCCGCACACACACATACACCCATCGTCCCACACAACAATACCTCCCCACCCACCTAACCCTCCGTCCTACCCACCCAACTCTCTCACACAGTCACCCCTCCCGTCCCACCCCCTTCCCTCCAACCCACCCCACCCACCCTCCCTCCTCACCTCAGGCAGCACCTTCTTGTGGGTCCACAGTCGGCCACACAAACCTGCAAAAGAAAAAGTTTTAGACAATGTTCAGTAGGAAGGGGTGAGGTCATAGATGACACAATTGATCATGACTATAATATATTCACTAGTATACTACATAACGCACAAGAACAAAATATACCATACAGAAAAATTAGGTCAAATAAGAATGAGCCAAGGTGGATGACCAAACTTAAACATGACATAGGAATAAAGAAAGGAATATATAAGAAATTAAAGGGAGGGAGGAGCAGCTCAGAAATAGGTATAATCAACTATCTAGGAATGTTAAGAAAAATGTAAGGAAAGCAAAGAGACTATGAAATCAAAATAGCAAGAGAATCCAGGGCTGTGGAGTCGAGAAATTTCGGCTTGTGGAGTCGGAAAATTGTCGAACTCCGACTGAAATATTCTGTTCCTAGAACAAATATATGAACTCAGGCATATTCATTGCAG